>NW_024064773.1:781550-798428 GCF_009727055.1 Benincasa hispida | reverse complement strand
TATGCGGTCATCATGCCACTTTTTGGTTTTCTCCTTATAGATCTTGGCATTTTCATAGGCATCCCTTCGCCATTCGACCAACTGATTCAATTGTAACTTTCGGACTTTTCCTGCACTTGCTAAATCAAACTTCAGCTTCTTGCATGCCCACATCGCCTTATGTTCCAACTCGAGTGGCAGATGACAAGCTTTTCCAAAGACCAGGGCATATGGGGACATGCTAATTGGTGTTTTATAGGCAGTCCTGTATGCCCACAATGCTTCCTCAAGCTTGGGTGACCAATCCTTCCTGGAAGTATTGACTACCTTCTCCAAGATAGTTTTGATCTCTCAGTTAGAAATCTCTGCCTGCCCATTAGTCTGCGGGTGATAAGCAGTCGTAACTCGATAGCTGATGTTAAATTTAGTCAACAGGTTGGCAATTATGCGGTTGATAAAGTGAGAGCCCTCATCGCTGATTAAGGCTTGTGGCGTCCCATATCGAGCAAAAATATTCCTCTTAAGAAACTTCGCCGCTGTGACCGAATCATTCTTGGCACATGCGATAGCCTCAACCCATTTTGATACATAATCAACCGAGACCAGGATATAGTGATGACCTTCTGATGGTGGAAACGGGCCCATGAAGTCAATTCTCTAAACATCAAATAATTCCACTTCTAAGATCGATGTCAATGGAATTTCATTTCTCTTTGACATATTCCCCGTTCTCTGACATCTGTCGCATTGCACAACGTGGGCTTAGGCATCCTTGAACAATGTTGGCTAGAAATAGCCAAACTATAGAACCTTTGCGGTAGTCCGCTGCCCCCCAAAGTGTCTTCCGTAAGGGGACTCATGACACATCTCCAGAATGTGCTTGACTTCGTGCTCAGGAACGCATCGACGTAATATATGATCAGGACCAAGTCGATATAGGAATGAGTCGTCCCAGAAATAAAATTTGACATCATGTCTTAGCTTCTTCTTCTGTTAGTAAGTATAGTCATCTGGTATTTGCCCACAAACAATGAAATTCACGATGTCCGCATACTAGGGAACATTAATGCCTACTGCCATCAGCAGCTCATCGGGGAATCTTTCTTCAATATATTTTTCTTTACATTGAACCTCGAAATTCTCCAATCTTGACAAATGATCCGCGACTTGGTTCTCGGTGCCCTTCCGATCTTTGATCTCTAGATCAAACTCTTACAGTAGCAACACCCACCGTATAAGCCTTGGTTGTGCATCCTTCTTTGTCATCAAATACTTGATCACAGAGTGATTCGTATACACCATAACGTTCCGATTAAATATTGTCAAAATTTTTCCAGTGCAAATACCATTGTGAGCATTTCCTTCTCTGTGGTTGTATAGTTCTCCTGTGCATCATTCAATGTTTTACTCACATAATAAATAGGATGCAATACCTTGTCCTTGCACCAACTTAATACTGCGCCCACAGCATATCCGCTAGCATCACACATCAATGCAAATGGTTGCGTCCAGTCCGGCACCACCAGAATGGGTGCGGTGATGAGCGCATCTTTCAATGTGTTGAATGCTTTGGTGCACGCATCATCAAAATTATATTCACCGTCAGCTTCAAGGAGCGCAATTAGGGGCCTTGTGATCTGGGAGAAGTTGCGAATAAATCTTCTATAAAACCCAGTGTGTCCCAGAAAACTCCTAAGTGTTTTCACGTCCACTGGTGGGGGTAACTTGGAAATTGCGTCAATTATTGCCTGATCAACTTCCAATCCTGCTTTAGAGATTTTGTGACCCAAAACTATTCCTTCTTCCACCATAAAGTGGCATTTTTCCCAGTTCAAAACAAGATTTGTTGCCACACATCTCTTCAAGACCTTTTCCGGGTTAGATAAACAAGAGTCATAATTGTTGCCGAAAACTGAAAAATCGTCCATGAATACTTCGACTGACTTCTCCAAGTAATATGAGAATATTGCCATCATGCATCGTTGGAAAGTGCCTGGTGCATTACAGAGTCCAAATGGCATGCGTCAAAATGCAAACGTACCAAATGGGCACGTGAATGTTGTCTTATCTTGATCTTCCGGCACAATTGCGCTTTGATTATACCCTGAATAGCCGTCAAGAAAACAGAAAAATTTATTCCTCGCAAGTCTGTCTAGCATCTGATCAATGAACGGGAGTGGAAAGTGGTCCTTTTTAGTGGCCAAGTTTAACTTGCGATAATCCATGAAAATTTTCCACCTCGTAGTCGTTCTTGTGGGAATTAATTCATTCTTGTCATTAGTGACAACTGTCATCCCCCCTTTCTTTGGAACACACTGCACTGGGCTCACCCAGCTGCTATCAGATATCGGGTAGATGACTCCTGCGTCTAGCCACTTCATTATTTCCTTCTTTACGACCTCCCTCATAGCCGGGTTCAAGTGTCGTTGCCTTTCTACCAATCCCATCTTTCCTTCTTCCAGACGAATCTTGTGCATACAATACGAAGGACTGATTCCTCGAATGTCCACCAAGGTTCATCCTAAGGCCTTTGCGTTATTTCTTAGGATCTGTATGAGCGCATCTTCTTTCTCATTACTCAGCGATGCGGAAATGATAACCAGTAATGTGTCATTACTTCCTAAGTAAGCATACTTAAGGTGCACGGGCAACGACTTTAACTCTAGCACAGGTGGTTCTCTTAAAGATGGCTTAATGCATTGTGATGTTCGTTCAGATATCTTGAGCGGTTCAGAATTTGATTCAGTATGAATTGCGGCGTAGTCCTCCTCCAATATTGCACTGATTTCAAGATCTTCTTCCTCTAGCTCCTTCAGGGGTTCGTGCCAATGTTCTTCCCGCAGTTCCTCAATATATTGGCAGTTTTTCATGTCACCGGGTACTTCAATGCATTGAACACATTGAATTTTACTTCCTGATCGTCGACCCTGATGGTCAATTCCACTTTTTGCACATCGACCAGTGCTCACCCTGTTGCGAGAAATGGGCGACCCAAGATGATAGGGACTTCTCTGTCAGCTTTGTAATCCAATATGACAAAATCTGTCGTAAAGATAAACTTGTCCACTTGCTCGAGTACATCCTTTATTTTGCCCTCAGGATGCTTTATTGATCTATCGGCCAACTGTAATGTGATCGTGGTTGGTCTTGTGTTGCCGATATCCAGCTTTATAAAAATTAACAAGGGCATTAAATTTATGCTTGCCCTTAAATCGCACAGTGTGTTCTCGACCATCTTCCCTCCTATTGTGCAGGGCAATGTAAAACTCCTAGGGTTCTTCATTTTAGTGGGGATATTCTTTTGAAACAATGCGCTGCATTCATATGTTTGCGCAACTGTTTTATTTTCCCCGATCTTTCTTTTATTGGCAAGATATCTTTGAGAAATTTTACATAACTCGGCATCTCCTCTAGTGCTTCTATTAAGGGAATGTTAATGTGTAGCTATCAGAGAACATCCAAGAACCTCCGAAATTTCTTACTATCTACTTTCTTCTTCAGCCTGGACGGGAAAGGTGGAGGATCCCGCCTTACTTCTTGTTGCGTTGGCTGTTTGTTGAGGTCTTGTTCTTGCTGTGTTTCATTATCTGGAGGTTGCGTTGATTGAGAATTCAAGTCTTGAGGAGCTTCATCTTTTGTAGGTGAACTTACGTCCGAACTAATACTTTTTCCACTATTAGTTGATTGGTCATCATCAACAGTCAAATCTACTAGTGTTGTTGTCACATCTGGTACTGATGGCATAGTGGCTGTTGTTTTGCCACTTCTTAATGTCACTGTGTGACATTGTTCTTTACCTCGCTGCCCCCATGCTCTTGAGTTGTTGTGCCGCGTACCAGGTGTTTTCTTCTTTAATTCCCTCGTAAGCTGATCTATCTGCTCTTCTAGTTCTTTAAGGGAGTCAGCTTGCGATTGTTTCATTGCCTCGCTCTTTTCAATGTAATGTTTTAACAATGTCTCCAGAGACGAGGTGCTGCAAGAGGTATCATATAAGAACGATTGGTCACAGGGTGGTATACCTTGAAAATTACATTGGTTATAGTCCAGAGTAATAAAGACCGGAGGGTTGCCTCTATCCCCTTGATAACTTTTGTGATAGAAACTATGGCCCCCCTGGTTGTGATTCCTGTCCCAACTTGAAGTTGGGTGATCCTACCAACTAGGGTTGTAGATGTTGCCAAACGATTCATCATAGACAGAATATATGGGTTGTTGATTCCATGGGTAGACTTCTACTGGATGTCCCTCTTCACATTGGACGTAATTCATTGCGGCCACGTGAGTCATCGCGCTGATCCTTGAGAGAGAGTTCTTAGTTGGTTAGCCACCATCTAGAGGAGTGAGGTCATTGTGGTCATTTGATCGACTAGTGCGCTCATTGTATCAGTTGACACATTGACACTTTCTACTCTTTCTTGCTCTAGACCTCTTACCTCAAGCTCGGTATCAATCCACTCATCAGAATGTCGCGAGATGCGATCCAAGATATTCTTTGCTTCCATATATGATCTGTTCATTAATCCTCCTTCTGTGTAGGCATCGACAACTGCTTGCTTTGATTGGTCTAAGCCATTGTAAAAGGTTTCCATCAAAATACTATCGGGAATCCCGATATTCGGACCACTTCTCACTAACTGTCGGAATCACACCCATGCGGTGCTCATAACCCTTTTGCTCAAAATTCAGTACATCCCTTCGTCTCCTTGTGTTGACGGCTGGAGGGAAGAATCTGTTCATGAACCTATCATCCAACTATTCCCATGCTTTAATCTCATTCGACACTAATGACTGAGCCCACTTCTTTGCTTCATCCTGCAGTGTGTACGAGAAAAGATATAACCTAAGTCTTTCTTGAGTCACATCAGGCATGGAGAATGTATTGCACATGTCTACAAAATTTGTCAAATGCGCATGGGTCTTCTCCTTGTAATCCTCCAAATTGACCCATATTCTGAATCATCTGCAGCATAATCGATTTTATTTCAATGCTTATATTCTCCTCAACCATTTTTCTTGTGATTCCTGGCGAGAAGTTATAGAAATCCGGTGCCGCATAGTCTCTCATTTGGACGTCATGATCAGCAGCAAGAAATATGGAACCTTGCGCTGGCCCATTCCTTTTGATTCCCTGCGGGAGCCTCGTTATTATTAGCCATGCTTCTTCACCACTTAATTTGGCCCTGATGTGCTTATGTGCGAATAATACACTTGATCTCTGGGTCCATTTAGAATTTTTGGATCACTCCAGCACTCTTAAGCCGTCAGACTACGCATTGAACAGTCAGTACAAAAAGATCTGTCCTACAAAACACCACAAACACACTCAAACAATAAACCGTTAACCAATCCCCGACAACGGTGCCATAAATTTGTAACGCAAATTTTTGTATGATGCAAGTCCATGCCATAAAATTGATGACATAGATTTTATGCGATGATATGCGATACTACTTCTAGATATGCATTATTAATGAATGTTGTTGTAGTATGCTGGGAATTGTCACAAGTTTCCTTGCGTTGAAACCAAGTATAATTTCACCGCAAGTTTCTCGGTGTGATCCGAGGTCGAACATAGGGACTGTTTGAGGTTATTGTGTTATGTTTGTGATACATGCGACCAGGGGTTTTTTAATTTATAAAACAGTTTATTGTACAAGTGATTAAACATGCGATAAAGTAAAGTAAAGTGGTAAAAATGCGATAATAAAATAAATTGCGATAAAGTAAATCTAAGCTAAGATGATAAAAGATACAGGTTTCATGATACAAGATACTGAGGTCAAGGCTAGCTGTAAAGATTATACAAAGATCGTGTAATGTGGTGACAAGTCTTTTGTGTGAATCAGAAAGAGAAAAGATAACTAATATAAATAGTGCAAGTTCCTTAATTGCATTAAAGATATAAGTACTGTTCCGCTTTTCCCTTGGCGTACACCTCTCAGTGATTGGCCGCGTTCCCACATCTCTGTGGTGAAAAAGGGACAAACATAATAAATGCAAGGTTGAAATCTTTGGAAGTACTACTCGCTTTAGTCAATGCATTCTTCTAACCTTCTCTCGATAGATCAGAATGACATCTTCACTTCTACTCTCACAGGTGAAGATGTCGTCTAACATACCTTAGCTAAACGCATTTATCTCTTTAGCATAGATTAAGTTACTCGTTCAATCCATTTTAATTACCAAGGTATTAAGAAAACTTCATGGAGAAAATGATTAATGGAAGAATGGAAATAGACAGAAGAGTAGAGATGGAAAGGATCAAGACATTCAATAATACTATTTAATGTCTGATACATGATTTGTGAATGAAGGGATTAAGAGAATGAAATACAATTGATGAAACAAAGTTAGAAACGAATACAAATAAGCGCTAACGTCTTGGCGCCGATTTGGATGGAGATTTGCTTGCCGGCGTGGATGGATCGTGCAGAAGGATGAGCTTCCCTCTCAGGCTTGCTCAACTGGTAGCTAGGATCTAAGCACAGAGCTTCACGATGGGGATCTTGCAGAATTGCACTGAGACTCACCTCTCGACTTTGTCTCTTCTCTTCCCGGATTTCTTCCGATCAGTACTCAGCTCAGCATCTCTCTCAATAATCTAGCATTAATTAGCCCTCGTATCAAGTATATCCGTATTAAGTATATTATGAGGGTATTTATAGGTGAAAAGCTTTGACTTTTTGCTTGTGGACCCCACTTATTGTTATGGAAATTCTAAAGATGGAGGAATAAATATTCCTTCTGTTATGCAATCAGACCGTTAAATCTGCACAACGGTTAGTTGTACGCGTGTCACAATTCTCCGCGTTTGCGTTACTCAGCTGCATCTTTCGATCGGGTGCTCGCATGTAGTGTTGTTTTTATTACCGCATGTAGTTGAAATTTAGCTCAAGATCGACTGTCGTATTGCGCTTCATTGCGTCAATCATCTTTTCATTGTTGATTGGCGGGCGCAGTATGACAGAGATGTGTTGCACCGCACAGCTACTCGACAGAGGCACTCAACACGTGGGGTGTGGCTGTTCGGCAATGCGCGCAACGCATGGGCGCATCCACTCGACGCATTGACAGGTTGTCCGATCGAAGCTACTCGACGCATGGCCTGGGCGCTCGCCGGGGCTGCTTGATGCATGGCCTGGGCATTGGCTGAGGCTACTTGACGCATGGCCTGGCCTACCCGTGTGCCTTCCAACGTATCATCGCATGCCTTCACCAACAATCCTCCCAACGCATCAATACCACCCTTCCAACGCATCATCACACTAATTTCCATACTTAACCAAATTTTCCTCTTTTCTTCTATTTTCTCTCTACCATTCCATACTAGATTTAACATCAACCTACTTATCACACAAATTTCAATAGGGACATACTTAAATAGAGAAATTAGGATTTGGGGTTCACATTTACCTCCCCCTTATAAAAATTTCGTCCTCGAAATTTTGCTACAAGTTCGTCAATTAAACAACTGCGGATACTTGTTTCTGATTTTCTCTTTGGCTTCCCATGTTGCTTCTTCCATATTATGGTTTCGCCATAGCACTTTTACCAATGGAATTGTCTTATTCCTTAAGACCTGTTCTTTTTTGTTAAGAATCTCCACTAGTTCTTTTTCATAAGACAAATTTTCTTTCAACTGTACCGGTTGCTCAAGCAACACATGGGTCAGATCTGGCACATACTTTCTATGCATTGCCACATGAAACACATCATGAATACGAGATAACTCTGAAGGTGAATCCAATCGATATGCCATTGGGCCAACTCTTTCTATTATCTCATAAGGTCCAATATATCTCGGGCTTAATTTTCCTTTCCTACCGAACCTGAGTATTCCCTTCCACGGAGATAACTTCAAAAATACTTTGTCACCAACTTCAAACTCTAATTCTCTTCTTCGCTTATCAACGTAACTCTTTTGCCTATCCCAAGCCGCTTTAAGGTTATCTCTTATAATCTTAACGTTTTCTGATGTCTATTGTACAAGTTCCAGACCTAGTAATTTCCTTTCACCGACTTCATTCCAGCATATCGGAGTTCTACATAGCCTACTGTATAGTTCCTCATACGGTGCCATTCCGATACTCGAATGATAATTGTTGTTATACGCAAATTCGATTAACGATAGATTCGTACCCCAACTGCCTTTGAATTGCAATATACATACTCTTAGTATGTCTTCTAGTGTCTGAATTGTCCGCTTAGACTGATCATCTGTCTGTGGATGAAAATTGGTACTAAAATATAACTTGGTCCTCATAGCTTTCTGCAAACTAGGCCAAAATTTTGATGTAAATCTAGAGTCTCGGTCTGATACAAATGAAATTGGAGCTCCAAACTGATTCACAACTCGATCAACATATAGCTTAGCTAATTGGTCTAGGGTATAAGTAACTTTAACAAGTAAAAACTTAGCTGTTTTTGTCAGTCTATCCACAATTACCCATATACCATCATAGCTCGCTGGTGTCTTAGGTAATTCAAACAGGAAATCCGATATGCTCCCATTTCCATTCTGGTACTGAGAGTGGATTAAGTAATCCTGCTGGCCTTTTTCTTTCTGGTTTAACTTGTTGACATATTAGACACTTGTCAACATACTTCGCTATTTCTCTTTTCATACCAGGCCACCAGTACGATCTCTTTAATGTTTTGTACATCTTCGTACTGCCTGGATGCATAGCATAGGCTGAACTATGTGCCTCCTCTAGAATAGCTTGTTTAAGTGCTAAATCCTTAGGTACACATATCCTACCTTCTTTTAATAGCACCTTATCAGCTCTTAATTGGTAGTCCGTCCTCAATCCTTTATCTACTTCTTCAGCTAACTTCTGAAGATCGGAATCCTTTAACTGTTCAAGTAGAATATCTTCTACGAGTGTAGGACGCACTTGAAATGAAGCTAGTAACCCTCCTTTTTGACCGATTGATAATGCTGCCCTAGTATTATACAATTCATGAATCAGTGTACCCTTCACTGAATTAATACTAGCTTTAGCTGATCTAGTTTCGATTTAAAGCATCAGCTACCACATTTGCCTTACCTGGGTGATAATCAATGGTACAGTCATAGTCCTTGATCAACTCGAGCCATCTTCTCTGTCTCAAGTTTAGCTCCTTTTGATCAAAGATATGTTTTAGACTTTTATGATTTGTGAATATATGACACCGCTCACCAAGCAGGTAATGTCTCCATAACTTTAGGGCTAACACAACTGCTGCTAATTCCAAATCATGTGTAGGGTAGTTACATTCATGCTTCTTTAACTATCGAGAAGCATAAGCTACTACCTTTCCTTTCTGCATCAGCACACATCTTAACCCTTGTCGGGATGCATCACAATAAACCTCAAATTTATCACTTGGTGTAGGTAGAGTTAATACTGGTGCTGACACTAACCTCTGTTTCAGCACTTGGAAACTATGCTCGCATTCTAACGACCACTCAAACTTCGCATCTTTTCTGGTCAGGTTTGTCAATGGAAGAGCTATCTTAGAAAAACCCTCCACGAATCTCCTATAATAACCTGCTAAGCATAGAAAACTGCGTACTTCGATTACATTCAGGGGTTGTTCCCAGTTCACTATTACTTCTATCTTTTGGGAATCAACACTAACTCCACCAGCTGAAACTATATGCCCAAGGAATACGACTTGATTTAACCAGAAATCACATTTACTAAATTTGGCATATAACTCTTTTTCTCTTAGAATCCAAAACACCATCCTCAGATGTTCTTTGTGTTTCTCTGCACTACTAGAATACACTAGTATATCGTCTATGAAAACTATCATAAACTGATCCAAATAATGATGAAATATCCTATTCATCAAGTCCATAAATACTGCAGGAGCATTTGTCAATCCAAACGGCATTACTAGGAATTCATAATGTCCATACCTAGTTCTGAATGCAGTCTTTGGAACATCAGTGTCTTTCACCTTCAACTGGTGATAACCCGATCTCAAATCTATCTTAGAGAACACCTTTAACTGATCGAAGAGATCATCTATATGAGGTAATGGGTACTTATTCTTAATGGTCACCTTATTCAACTGTCTATAGTCTATGCATAATCTAAGAGTACCGTCTTTCTTCTTAACAAACAAGACTGGCGCTCCCAAGGCGATACACTGGGTCTAATGTACCCTTATCTACAAGTTCCTGTAACTGAACTTTTAGTTCCTTCAGTTCCATTGGTGCCATCCTATATGGTGCCTGGGATATAGGTGTTGTACTTGGAACTAACTCAATTGTAAACTCTATTTCCCTGTCAGATGGTAAGCCTGGTAACTCTTCAGGGAGCACATCTAAGAATTCTTGTACCCCAGGTACATCCTTAGGTTTCAGTTTCTTATCCTGTGAAACTATTACATAGGCTAAATAGGCTTCGATCCTTTACTCAACAGTTTCCTAGCCTTTACTGTTGATATTAAGCTTCTTGGAAGTATTCTTTTATTTCCTACCACGGTTATCTCTTTTTCTCCTAGTTTCTTAAACACTATTTCTCTTCTAAAGCAATCTATAGTGACATAGTGTTTACTTAAGTAATCCATACCTAAGATAACATCAAACTCTAGTAATTCTAATGGAATCAAGTTAACCCATAAACTCTTATTTCCAAGAATTACTTCACAATTCCTGTAATACTCATGTAAAACTAGAGTATCTCCTACAGGCATAGAGATAAACAAATCCTCATTCATACGCTTAGGCATTTTACCTATATGTAATGCACACATGCTAGATATAAAGGAGTGCGTAGCACCAGGATCAAATAATGCATAAGCGGATTGATTACATAAAGTTATCGTACCAATTATGACATCTGGAGTTTCTTCCACTTCCTGGTGTGTCATAGCATATACTCTACCCTGCTGCTGTTGCTGTTGGGGTCGTCCAGCTACCCCTTTCTGTTTAGCTACACTGGATCCTTCACCTTTAGTTCTGGTCGTTCTAGGTTGGTTTACAATCTGGGTAACTCCTATTTGCTCATTCTGTGCTCCATGACCTAGTTGAGGACAATCTCTCCTGAAATGCCCAGCTTGTCCGCACTGGAAACACACATTCCTATTACCATAACATACTCCTATATGAGTCCTACCACAGTTTACACAAAGTGGTTTTCTCCCTTACTAGCTACTGACTCGCTAGCATGACCTAATACTGATCTACCACTCGGTCCAGCTGCAGGTCTTGACCTTTTTCGACCTGAGCTTTGTTGGCTCGTGCATCCAAAACTCCTTATACTTGACTGTCCAGAGAATGGGGGTCTAAATCTCTTACTTCTTGTTTCTCCAGGCATCCTAAACTGTCCTTCACCTGGCTGGAGTACATCTTCCCTCGCTACACTCTACTCTACTCGGATAGCGGTCTCAACTAACTGAGTGAAATTCACCCAATTGGATGTAGAGGTAACGGGTGTACCTATCTTTCTTCTTAGGCCATTCTCAAATCTTCTACACCTCTCCTTTTCTTCTGCGATGATCGGAAGGGCATATTGAGGATAACTCAGTAAATCTTTGTTCATACTCAGCACCGTCATCACTATCTGAGTTAGCCTAAGAGAATTACCTCCCTCTTTGCTTCTTTTAAAAGGAACTAGGGTAGTTTATCCTCAAAATACTTGTCTGAACTCAGACCAAGTCATAGTTTCCGAAATATTCTTCTGGCTTCTATCACTTTCCACCATTTCTCAGCCCCTTTCTGCAGCAAGAACGCCGCTACTCGACCTTTACGTGTCCTCAGAGCACTTCATAACCTTAAAACATTTCGTCAATCCAAATCCAACCAATGATCTTCAGCATCTCATTGGATCTGTGGCTGCCATCGACGTTGTGGCTTCTAAAGCTTTCAAGCCTTTGACCCAAATTTCTTTCCTAGATGTTTGAATCATCCTACACTTGCCGCCAATTACTTTGAGTTGATTCTATCAAAAATACTCGAATCCTTCATCTGGGTTCTACATCCTACCCCCTTGGTGTACTCAACTAGTTTGTAGAAGTCGCTTCCTGCTTACTAAGTCTCTACTCTTTTTTCCCTGTTCGCTGGTGGGTCAACATTCCTCTCCTCAGTCCGCTTGCTCTGCTTGCCACTTCTCCTCAGCATCTTTGCCCAATTATTAGGTCCAGATGTTAGGGACTTATCTATGGGACTTAATCTAATGTATGAACTCTCTCTTTCACCCAATACCTTATGCTCTTAATACTAAACTAGCTCAAACCTTTCCCAAGTTTACGTATACCTTTACTCTGATACCAAGCTGTCGCACCCCGCCCCATACCACCCTCTAAGCCTAGAATAGGACGTGACTGTAGCAGTTATCAACCCTTTGGCTGACCCTTACTGCCTAATAACTCTTATGGAATAACTCTGATACCAAGATATAATTTATATATAGCAGAATGTCTTTAGGCCCACAATTTTTTAATTTAGAAACATAACATATTTAGAGTCATTACAACACTAGATTTATAAGTCCCAAAACCCACAAACCCTAGTCCCTATATGACCAACAGTAACATGTGTACAATATTAACAGTAACCACCTAAACAGACGGGTTACAAAACTCTTTATCCTTTAGTGGCAGAGCAGTTACAGAGCTATCTTCAGAGGATTTGACCGCAACCTGTGGGGGGAAGAAAATATTTGAAAACGGGGTGAGCTTACGCCAAGTGAGTGACCTAAGAAAGATAATTGATTCTCATGCAAAATCTCAATAAAGAGTTTAACTAAAATATAAGCTTCTACAGTACTTGTACTGTAACATAAATATTTTCCAAGCATAAAACATATAAAGCTGTTTTAATCATAAAATAGTAAAAATATTTCTCAGTTCAAAGTAACCCCACTGTGGGTAAAACAATCCCAACACCAACTGCTAGTCAAGAGAGAACACTTTTGCTCAATCTCCGACTCCAACTACCTACGTGCACATGGCCACCCTAAATATCGTCATACCTTAGGTACTTCTGTCCAGATACCTTCTCAAACATCTTTCAGTATCTAGTTGGTTTGCTACCTTCTCAAACGTGCTTCAATACCAATAGATACCTTCTCAAATGTCCTTCAGTATCTAGTTGGGCGGATACCTTCTCAAATGTTCTTCGGTATCGCGTTTAAAGTAAAACTAGTCATAAATGACTTTCTCTTTAAAGCATGTAAAGTACAACATATAAAAACATAGCTTTAAAGGTACTAATGCATGCTGTACATATAAATAGCTTTTTAACAACTTCTCACATATGCATGCGTTTAAAACATAATTCATAGCTTGCTTGGAAATCACTTTGTAAAACTAGTTGGCATGAGAACATTCTTCTTTAAAACATGCTTTCTATAACATGTTGTAATCAAACATTTAAGCAAATGTTTTAGTCAAAACGTTTTAGCTGTCACAAGTGGTTTTCTCCCTTCTAGCTACTGACTCGCTAGATGACTCACCTAATATCTGATCTACCACCTCGCGTTCCAGCTGCAAGGGTCTTGACCTTTTTCGACTGCAGCTATCTTGTTGGCTCCGCTGCATCCAAAATCCTCGCTACTACATTACTGCTCCAGAGGAATGGGAGGTCTAAATCTCTTACTTCTTGTTTCTTCTCAGGCATCCTAAACTGTCCTTCACCTTGGCTGGGAGTTACATCCTTCCCTCGCTACCTCATACTCTACTCCGGATAGTCGTCTCAACAACTGAGTTGAAATTCACCCAATTGGATGTAGAGGTTTAACGGTGACCTATCTTTCTTCTAGCCATTCTCAAAATCTTTCTACACACTCTCCTTTGTCTCTGCGATGATCGCGAAGCGGCATATGAGGATAACTCAGTAAATCTATTGTTCATACTCAGCACCCGTCGATCACTATCTGAGTTAGCCTAAGGACATTCCCTCCCTCTTTGCTTCTTTAAAGAACGTAGTGGTAGTTTGTAATCCTCAAAATACTTGTCTGAACTCAGACCAAGTCATAGTTTCGAATATTCTTTCTGGCTTCTATCACTTTCCACCATTTCTCAGCCCCTTTCTGCAGCGAAGAACGCCGCTACTCGGACCTTTACGGTCCTCAGAGCACTTCATAACCTTAAAACATTTCGTCAATCCAAATCCACCAATCAGATCTCAGCATCTATTGGATCTGGGCTCCATCGAACGTTGTGGCTTCTAAAGCTTTTCAAGCCTTGTGGACCGCAAATTCTTTCCTAGATGTTTGAATCGATCCTACACTTGCCGCCAATACTTTGATGATTCTATCAAAATACTCAGATCCTTCATCTGGGGTTCTACATCTACCCCCCCCTTGGTGTACTCAACTAGTTTGTAGAAGTCGCCTTTCCTGCTCTACTAAGTCTCTAACTCTTTTTTCCCGTTCGCTGGTAGGGTCAACAATTCCTCTCCTCATCCGCTTGCTCTGCTTGCCACTTCTCCTCAGATCTTTGCCACAATTATTAGGTCCAGATGTAGGGACTTATCTATGGGACTTAATTAATGTAGATACTCTCTCTTTCCCCATACCTTAGCTCTTAATACTAAACTAGCTCAAACCTTTCCCATTACCGATTATTACCTTTCTCTGATAACCCAATGGTCGCAACCCCGCCCCATTACCACCCTCTTAAGCCTAAGAATAGGACGTGACTGTAGCAGTTATAACCCTTTGGTGACCTTTTACTGCCCTAATAACTCTTATGAATAACCTCTGTACCAAGATATAATTATATATAGCAGAATGTCTTTAGGCCCACAATTTTTTAATTTAGAACATAACATATTTAGAGTCACTTACAACCACTAGATCTTATAAGTCCCAAAACCACAAAACCCTGAGTCTCCCTATTGACCAAACCAGTAAATGTGTAGAATATTAACAGTATACCACCTAACAGACGGGTTACAAAACTCTTTATCTTGTGGCAGAGCAGTTACAGAGCTATCTTACAGGATTGACCGCAACCTGTGGGGGGAAGAAAAATATTTGAAAACGGGGTGAGCTTACGCCAAGTGAGTGACCTAAGAAAGATAATTGATTCTCATGCAAAATCTCAATAAAGAGTTTAACTAAAATATAACTTCTACAGTACTTGTACTGTAACATAAATTTTCCAAAAGCATAAAACATATAAGCTGTTTTAATCATAAATAGTAAAAATATTTCTCAGTTCAAAGTAACCCCACTGTGGGTAAAACAATCCCAACACCAACTGCTAGTCAGAGAGAGAAACTTTTTGCTCAATCTCCGACTCAACTACCTACGTGCACATGGCACCCTAAATATCGTCATACCTTAGGTACTTCTGTCCAGATACCTTCTCAACATCTTTCAGTATCTAGTTGGTTTGCTACCTTCTCAAACGTGCTTCAATACCAATAGATACCTTCTCAAATGCCTTCAGTATCTATTGGGCGGATACCTTCAAATGTTCTTCGTATCGCGTTTAAAGTAAAACTAGTCATAAATGTACTTTCTCTTTAAAGCATGTAAAGTACAACATATAAAAAACATAGCTTTAAAGGTACTAATGCATGCTGTACATATAATAGCTTTTACAACTTCTCACATAGCATGCGTTAAAACATAATTCATAGCTTGCTTGGAAATCACTTTGTAAAACTAGTTGGCATGAGAACATTCTTCTTTAAAACATGCTTTCTATAAACATGTTGTAATCAAACATTTAAGCAAATGTTTTAGTCAAAACGTTTTTAGCCATCTCACTTGATTACTTAGGAGCTTTTCACTTAGTAGCTCCTTTTTTCTACCTCGGCTCCCTTTTCACCCCTAGAATCCAGATTCAACTTTACAGCTTAGATTACTCACTAGTTCTAAACTTATTTTGAGACACTTCCTACTACAAAACATATTCTAAACTATCGCAGGAAGCTTATCCTAAAATATGAGCTTAGGAACCCCCTCGTTGGTCCTTTGGCCGGAAATCACAGAAGTATTCAGACTGGCCCAGGCTAAATCCGACAACCTAACCCTTCTGTCTTCTTCTCAGTTTCCAGCCCGATCCCTTCGAGTTTTTCTTCCCAGCAGCCCTACCCTAAAAAACTAGACTTTCAGAGTTTTCCGTTGGCTTTGTAATCACTCCAAACGCACAAGTAAATTGGAGAACTCCTCGTCCCAAGTTGATGCATCCTCCTCAGACTTCACTGTCCAATGCATCCTCTATGTCTAACGCATGCATTTGGCTCCAATG
Source organism: Benincasa hispida (assembly GCF_009727055.1). Lineage (NCBI taxonomy): Eukaryota > Viridiplantae > Streptophyta > Magnoliopsida > Cucurbitales > Cucurbitaceae > Benincasa > Benincasa hispida. The sequence goes on along the minus strand of NW_024064773.1, from coordinate 782,252 downwards.
CAAGGTTTGCTCAACTTTCCCACTCTTTTGACGGTATTTCTAAATTGTGAACTAAAAATATGAAGTCTCTTGGCTTATTTATAGGAATCTAAACCTTCTCCAGAGTTGACACCACCTACTTGGTTGCATGGCCAAGTGTCTCCTCCTCACCTCATCAATGCAATGTTGTGGTCATCGCAAGCTAAGTGTCTTCTTCCCACCTTGCCAAACACATGGGACTCAATTTGATGCCACCACCTCAACATAACTTAAGGCTTGAGGCTTTCCTCCCAAGAAGACACAGGTTTTTATGATGTTATCCTGATGATTTCATCCTTATATGCGTCCAAACTCTTTGTTGCTCAACGCCTAGTCCATAAGCAACAACCCCTACTCAACGCATAGCAAGCCAATTCAGTAAGCATTACAATTCAACTTAGCCATCGCAAGGAGCTAACCAATCATCAACGCATAGGGTGACCGTCCATCCTCGACGCATGGCTCACTCGCACGGCTTGCTTGGCATGGGCGCATGGTGCTGGCCACCAACGCATAGACGCGCTGCATAGGTTGGTTGCTCGATATGGGTGTGCTTGTTCGGTCGACGCATGGCGTGCTGGCCTCATGGCTGCACGTGGCAGCCTGGTGCTTGGTCGGGTGCTTAGGCATATGGGCGTGCGACACTTTGTTGGCACATCGCTCGCTCGGCTGCATGGCGCAAGG
>NW_024064773.1:765778-781525 GCF_009727055.1 Benincasa hispida | reverse complement strand
CACTACCTTGATTACTTAGGAGCTTTTCATGGGCTGCGCGCTTGACTACACGTAGGGAACTTCGACGCATGACACAGTTGCTCGATAGAGGCACTCAACGCGTGGGGCGTGGCCGCTCGGCAGTGCACGCAACGCATGGGCGCATCCACTCAACGCATTAATAGGGCGTCCGGTCGAAGCTACTCAATGCATGGCCTGGACGCTGACCAAGGCTGCTCAATGCATGGCCTAGGCACTGATCGAGGCTGCTCGATGCATGGCCTGGCCTACCCGTGTGCCTTCCAACGCATCATCGCATTCCTTCACCAACAATCCACCCAACGCATCAATACCACCCTTCTAATGCATCATCACACTAATTTCTATACTTGGCCAAATTTTCCTCTTTTCTTCTATTTTCTCTCTACCATTCCATACTAGATTTAAAATCAACCTACTTATCACAAAAATTTCAATAGGGACATACTTAAGTAGAGAAATTAGGATTCGTGGTTCATAAGACAAGGCCGAGAGGTGAGTCTCAGTACTATTCTACCAGATCCCCGCCGCGAAGCTCTATACTCAGATCCCTGCTACCAGTTGAGCAAGCTTGAGAGGGAAGCTCATCCTTCCGCACGATTCATCCATACCGGCAAGCAAACATCCACCCAAATCGGTGCCGAGACGTTGGCACTTGTTTGTATTTGTTTCTATCTCTTTTCATCATTGTATTTCGTCTTCTTTATCTCTTTATTCACACACCATGTATCAGACGCTGAATAGATATATTGAATGTCTCGATTGTTTTCATTACCACTTCTCTGTCTTTTTTCGTTCCTCCGTTTATCGTTTTCTCCATAAAGTCTTCTTAATCCCTTGGTAGTTAATATGAATTAAACAAGTACGTGATTTGTGTTAAAGAGATAAATGTGTTTAGTTAAGGCATGCTAGACGACATCTTCACTTGTGAGAGCAAAAGTGAAGATGCCATTCTGATCTATCGAGAGAAGGTTAGAATAATGCATTAACTAAAGCGAGTAGTACTTCCAGAGATGGAAGTAACCTTGCGTTCATTACATTCGTCTCTATTTCACCACAGACATGTGAGAATGCGGCCGATCACTGAGAGATGTAGCCAAGGAAAGCGGGACCATACTTATGTCATCAACGCAATTAAGTAACTTGCACTGTTTATATTAGTTATCTTTTCTTTTCTACTTAACATATAAGAATTGTCAACACATCACACTATCTTTGTATAATCTTCACAACCAACCTTGACCTCAGTAACCTGTATCATGAGACCTGTATCTTGTACCATCTTAGCTTAGGTCTATTGCACTTTATTTAATTATCGTATATTTATTGCTTTCCTTTACTTTAATGCATTCTAAATATTTGTACAAATCATCCTGTTATAAAATTGAAAACATGATGCAATAACCTTAAATAGTCCTTGTGTTCGACCTCGGATCACACCGAGAAACTTGCGGTGGAATTATACTTGGTTCCAATATAAGGAAACTTGTGACAACGCGCAGCATACTATAAGAACATTCATTAATAACACATGTCTAGAAGTAGTATTGCATGAATTGAGTCAAGGCAGGTCATTATTGCATATCATTGGACTTGAACCATACGTGCACATCATCGCATACATTTTGCGTTCAACAAGTTTATGACGCCGTTTTCGGGGATTGGTTAACGATTTATTGTTTGAGTGTGTTTGTGGTATTTTGCAGGACAGATCTCGTTGTACTAGCTGTTCAATGTAGAGAGTAGCTTGACAGTTTATGAGTACTGGTGCTGAACCAGAATTCGAAGCTGACATTGAGATCGAGTGTACCTTTCGTGCACGAGCATGTCAGAATTGGATTAGGCGAAAAAAGGCAGCAAGTATGGCCGATAACAATGCCAATGTGGTACCAATAGTGAATCAAGGGGCTGTTCAACTAGCGCAGGATCCCGTTTTCCTGGCTGCTGATCGCAACATTCCAATGAGGAATTATACGACACCCAACCTGTATGACTTTTTGCCTGGGATTTCAAGGCCTACTGTCGAGGAGAACGCAAGGTTCGAAATTAAGTCGGTCATGCTCAAATGATCCAAAATGCAGGATCAAGTATTGAGATGTGGATTGCGCCCATTAAAAGAAATGCATCTATCGATCCATATCTCACCACTATGTTTAATGCTTTCTTAAATTCCTATCTGTTTGAATTCTTGAGTTTTGACTTTACTTCTTCATTTAATTCATTCTTGACTTTATGAATTTAATTCTTCATTTATTTCCTTTGCATTCATTTCTATATCATCTTTAATTTTTTGAGCTTTTCTGTAATTAATGTGTTGGTCTTTAAATGGTGAATGAATGAGTAATAAAGAGAAAGATATTGTCGCAAGTCTTAGCAACTTGCGTTGATGAAAATAATAATAATAATAATAAAATTATATAATTAACAACAAGTATGCAAGCCGATAATGGACGCATCTTGAACCAATCAGATATGTTTTGTGTTCACACAACTTGACTGCATCGAGCTGAAGGGTGTGTTGCGCGCATATATGTCCTTTGCTCGTCCTTAGCTAGACACACTATGTTAAGGTATCCTCTATAAATGTGTTTGGTTAAGGGGTATGTTGCGGGGATGTATGCGTTGTTGCTCATCCTTTAAGAAGATACATTTGCGTTGGCGAGCACATTGCGTTAATCTTTACCTTGCGTCCATTCGAATAAAATATTAAAGAAAATTCTTCTTGTAATTTAGGGGAGTCCAATCGTTTTGTATCCCAAAGCAATGGTGATTCGGCAGACGAAAGGGCATTTCTCTAAAATTCCATAAACGAGGGAAGTCAAACAACGTGCCTTTTAAGTGTCTTGAGGCCTGTCGCCGCAAAAGTTGCGTTCGGCTCACTACGACCCAACCTATAAATAGGACACTTACCTCATTTTGAAATCTTTACCTCATCTTTGTAATCAGAAACCCTAGCGCCTTTAGCATACAGACTTCCTTCTTCCCCAGCATCCCAGCGATTTACCAGTCCTTACAAGCTCTTATCCATGGCTGATCAAGCTTCCAACCAATCTGCTTCACCATCCACCCCTTCCTCTGACCAAGTTGCAATGCGAGAGGTATCATTCCTCGCTGCCAGCCGCAGGCTCGCCGCCCAAGCCCATACTGTCCCCAGACTCACCGGGAGAGCCCGTAGAAACCCCTTGGCCATTAGATTTCCTCTGTTCAAAAGAGGGGGAAGCACTAAGAGCACACCTGTTCCAACCCCAGCTGTCTCAACAGAGAGTGAAAACAAGAGGCATGATGACAAGGAAGTGTTTGGAAACATTCTGAGTCATTTGGAGCAATGAGGTGGATTACCCGAGGCAGGGGTTGTAAATTAACCACTGTCCACAGAGGAGGAGACCGTGGTGGTGGCGAAAGAAGTAGTGGTGGCAGAGGCAGTGGTGACTGAAGAAGAAACTGGATGAGGCATTCTGGCCCCAGAGATTCCTGAGGTGACAGACATATTGGTCCACTTTAATATGGCAGAAGTGAACGGTGCTATGATGGATGGGAGAAGTCAAGTTGGTTTTATTCTAGAATATCTTCCTAAGAGTTTTCTGCAAATTTTGGATGCATTATTGAATAAAATTTGACTACTCTTCTGAATGAGCTACAGGCTTACCAGACAATGCTGAGAATAAATGGTCTGGTGTCAGAAGGAAATGTTACTTCTGTTGAGAAGAGAGGAATGTCCTCCAAGCCTGAAGTTGCTTCCTCTTCAAAGAGTAGGAGTATTCTTGTGAAGAAAGGCAAAGTGAAAGGGAAGAAGAAGCCTACTGGATTGAAAGGCAAGGATAGCACTGCAAAGGGAAATGTTTCCATTGCAACGATGAAGGGTACTGGAGGAGACACTGCCCTCAATATCTTATTGAGAAGAGAGCAGAGAAAGGTAGCCAAGCTAACTTGTCCCTGGGACCGTTTGTGCAGCTCATCCAGTGGTAGAAGTTGCTACTTGTTTTTAACTGTTAAATCTTGTAAAGAACAAATTGTATATATTTTTGTGTTAAATGAAATGTTTTTTCAAGAAATATATTTCTTCTATCTCATAGCAACTTCTGTTAAGAATCAAATTGTTAATAGCCATCAACAAATATTTAGATATCTAAATGGCTAGATCAAAGTATAATGAATTTAAGATTTCTAGCTCTGACTGTTAACAAGAGTTGTTAAGATAAGTCAGACCATCTTAATCAAAGAGTTGAGAGTACCTCAATGTAGTGGGAGGAAAATGTGCTTCCTAGCCATTATTGAGAATTAGATGAATTCCCCATAAGAAACCTATTTGTATACTAATATGTTTACAATGATTCTCTCGGCTAAAGTATTTAAGAATCATCTAGTAAGACTAGAACTACCAGAGGTTAATTACCTAGGGCAAGTGGGAGAAATATCAGGTATGAGATACCAAATGGTAAAACCATGGGTATGGGATGCCCTAGTTTATTGTATTTCTCTATAAAACTCAGAAACTCAGCCTTATATATCAGATATATAAGTTACCACTGGAGTTTTAGTCTAAGTGGGAGTTTGTTGGGTTTTATGTCCTAAAACTCGTGGTTTGTAAACATTAGAACTTATTCTGAGAATTCGATAAAGTTGTTGTTATTGGTTTTTAGAAATCCAATAAACCTGTCCCTTGACTATTATATGTATACTTGAACTTTATGTAGAGACATACAAGTGGATCAGGTTCGAGTAAATAGTCAAAATGATCTATAGTATATGAATAAGGTTGGGTAACTTATTCTGGTGACACTATTGGATGCGGCCTACTCTGTAGTTGTGACAAAAAGTTGTAAAGTGCTATATACGAAGTGATCCTAATTCGTGCATGTTGAGATGAGGAGTAGGGGTGTCCTGTGCAAATGAGTTTTGTGCATGATCAGACCACGAAACCTTTCACTCTTACTTTATAATGTTGTTTACTATTTAAGACTGAATATTTCAAAGCGATGATCTAGGTAACTTAACCTTAATCTTGAGCTAACTATGAACTCCAGTTTGTTCGGGATTATCCTTTGATCTACAAACAGTGAGAGTAGACCAATTGCCTCTGCTCAATAAGCTTACCATTTTGGGGATAAGATCGGATGAATAGCTGGGAACATGGGGTGCAAGAGGGACTTCACTCTTACCCGATTAGGGTTAGTAGAGAGGTTGTTCCCTTTAAGTGTTGATTCAGGATCTTGAACAAGAGGCCTTATCCACTCATTGGCCTGAGAAGGATTCGATTTGTTGATTGGATCACAAATCAATTGTTCATTAGGGGATTAGTGGAACTTAAGGAACAAAAGATAATTTCGGGGGTAAAACAGAGATTCGACCCATCTGTTATTACGAGCAACCTGTGAAGGGTTAACTTACTAATCATGGTTATATCGAGTGGACATAATATATCTACAGTGAGGGGAGTTCAGCTATGGGCTTTAGTGGAATTACCATTAGTTAACGAATGGGGGTTAGATCAGTCTAATGAGTTTAGCCGATTAATCTTGGATCGTTGGAGCCATGATCTGTAGGTCGACAAGGTCCCCCTACTAGCTGTAAATGGATAAGCTCTAAAATAGCTTGATAATGTAATTTGAAGTGTTTCAAATTAGAATTAAATGAATTTGGAGAAATAATATTTAAATATGATTTAAATATTTGAAGATGGAATTTGTTAAAAATTAATTTAATATTTGATATTAAATTAATTAGAATTATTTAAATTGTTTAAATAATTATTTATTAATTTTATTAAAGAAAATTAATTTATGAAATTAATTTTGTTAAAGTTAATAATATTTTCATTTTTATTAAATAAAAAATTGGTTTTTGAATTCAATTTTGATAAAACTGAAAAAGAAAAGAAAAACACAAAGTTGGAAAAATTGATTTTCCATTTACTTCATGAACTAGCTCACCAACAACCCACTTTAACTCTTCATTAACTCCAAGCATGAGGTGCATCTCATGCAGCAAGCTTCTTTGCATGAATGTCTGCAATATATAGAAGAATTTGGAGTGTTTTGGAAGAGAGAAACTGAACAAAAATCTGAGAAAAAGTTGAGAGAAGAAGGGTGTTCTTCTATATGGTTGCTACTGTGAGCTCCTCCAAATTCCCTTAATTCTAGCTTATTTTGAGTCCCACTACTCAATCTTCGCTCCAAGAGGATAGTAAGGAAGATCTCGGGGTGGTATACAACAAGATCCTGTGGAGATTTGCAGCTGAATCGAAGCTTAGAGGAAGTTCTTCAAAGGTATGTCATGGAACCCATTTTTTTTTCTGTTGAAACATGTTTTCTTTTCTGCCAAAATTAATGAATTAGAGTGCTTATGGATCCTGGTTTCTTCCACTGCACATTGGTACCTTCCAACATTTCCGATGAAAAGCAAGAGATTGCTTGCATCTAGCCTTCCACCTCTCCACTTATCTCTGTATTGTATTAAATTTTGGCTTAAGACATTAATACATTTTGTAATCAATTTATCTATTAGTTCCTTCAGCTTCATCTTCTTCATCTTCTTCTCCTTTATCATTGCTTACATTCATCGTTTAGTCATCAAAGGTAGTTGCATACTCAATTGTGCAACCTAGAGATAGGATGCATGTAGCAACCCATCGAGATGTGTGTGTTGCGGGAGTATAGTGAGTTAATCTTCTTCGCTTGGTGTGCGACGGTAGCAACACTTGTCTATAAGCCATTGCAATGCTTGTCTATGAGCTAATTAGCCGCAACTAACTGCTTGAGAGGTTAAGTAGTGAAACACACTAAAGCAAAGTAAGTATTGTTCCTAGAGATAGGCACGATCTTATACTCGATGCAACTATACATTATAGAGATATAGGCATGTGGCTCATCGCCGAGAGGTGTGGCGAGTTAGGATTACTTAGGTGACCTAACATAATGAATATTATCATGCGTTAACAACTGCTGCATTTCTACCAATTCTCATAGTTAAACTTCCATTGCTCAATTTGTTTAGTTAGGAGTAGGAGTAGCGCATAATCCTTTAACTTTGTCTTTTTACTTTTATTCACCACCTCAATCGCATTACTTCACAAAAATTATTAAGTTACAAGTCCCTGTGTTCGACCTTGGATCATCCTAAGAAACTTGCGTTCTTGTTATACTTGGTGAGAAAGTAAGAAAACTTGTGGCAGGAACGCATGATCATCGCATACATGCTTAAACACATATTGTATATTTTCTAGTCCAACATATGACCATCGGCGCATGGAGATCATTGCATAGCATAAGATGCATATTTATTTCCTCTCCTTTTCCAACAAATCAAGTTTTTGGCATCGTTGCTGAGAACTTGGCAGCTAATAGTTTGTTAAGTTTTGCGTTTTTGTAGGCACCCTTTTTGTCTTGGGCATATTATGGCTTGTGCGACCAAGTTGCAAACAATATTTGAGTGAAGGCGATGCGCCAAAAATCAATATTGACTGCGAGATAGAAAGGCTATCTGTTGCACGAGATGGAAGCAGTCTTAGGAGTATGTTAACCAACATGCGGCCAACAAATGCTGGAAGCTCCAATGGTCGGGACAACGAGTCTCTTGACTTAAGCAGTTGAGATCAATCTCCTGCGTGGAAGACTCCTTGCAGTAGCTTCACACCAATTTCTCCAGGGATGTCTTCTACACTATCTTTACTTTGCTTTCCTAGTTAACTTAAGTTTATTTATTTGATTATTGTCATATTGGATTTGGGCTGCTTTCTTGGATGTGGTGTGTGTTCGCTCCTTGTGAGTGCTGATGCGTTATTTTATGCGATGAAATAATGGTGTAGAATGCGATAGTGGAATATGCATTGTGCATGCAAGTTTTCTCAGTAAGACCCAAGTATAAATCCTACTGAGTTGCTTGGTAAGCTCAGGGTTGAACATAGGGACTAAGGAAGACAGTATGCGATGGTAATTTTAGATCATTTTGCGGTAACAATTAAATCAATGATTTGGTTGGTTTGTTGTTTAAGGTATAAAATGTATACGGCGGATTTGAGAAAAGAGTAATTATGCGACAGATACACTGAATATGTGAAGGAATGGGTTGAGAAGGTCTTTAGCTAGCGTTTCCTAAGAATGCGTGCAAGCTACGCGATCATGCTACACTCATACGACAATAGTTCATTTTCCAATGTAAATATGGTAGCTTCTAATTTTAGGACGCATGCGATGAATGCGATAATGTCTATAGAGCTTATTCCTAAGTCTCTACTTCTTGCCTATACATGACGAAAGATGCACACAAGGACAAGGTGACCACATACAATCATATCTTATCTCTAGGGTGTATGCGATGCATTAATAGCAAATAGAACTTATTCCTAAGCTTCTATCTCTTGATTATGCAGTTCTAATCTTACTCTCCCGAGCCTAGATTCTAATCTGACTTTTCCAAGCCTAGATTCTATCCTTATACTACCCTCCTGAGTATCTCTAATGGACGAATGACGCATACATAATACAAGATAATCGCATAGAATGAATGCGTCATTCGTCCATTCAACCCATTCGACAGATTTAGCTACTCATGCATAATGTAAAGAGAGTGGACAGATATAAAGATGCAATTTCTATTTTATAAATAGGTTCAGAGTACAAAATGACAAAGGAAAATAAGGGTAGAGAGCCTGGTAGCAATATCTTGCTTCCCAAGGCTTTTACACTATGTTATCTCTATTCTGCCCAAAAGATGTTCTTCCTTCTGCAAGAGTTGGCCCTCTCTCTGATTTCGACACTCCCTGGCACTCTTCCAAGTTCACCGGGATGATCTCTCGGTGTAATCTCCCTTCACTCGCTTCCTCCTTCTAAGTAAAAGAAAAACTGTGAACAAAGCTAACTTCTATCTATATGGTGAATTATGTAACTGAGCGAACTCCTTCAATGAAGATGGCCTTCGGTATTTGTAGAGCTTCAGGGTAAAGATCTTTTTCTCTCATATGATTACACTGATGGGATGGCATTAATTCTTTGTCTGATGCACCAAATATTTTTCACCGAAAAGTTGAGTGTACTTGCTACAGTAGGTCGTTAACGGCTTGCCAACTTAATTCGAAATCGATGATAACTTGTAGAAATACAAGTTATTTATGTTTTTTTATTTAGATATTGTGGCAAAAAGAAAGGAAAGTTGCGTCGATAGTATATGAATTAGCTGAGAAATACAAAAATTATGAAATGTCGTAAACGCATCCACTAACACTATTGGGATGGGGAAATAGAATGTTTCAGTCTCTGTTTTGCATGAAATAGGGCACCACATGCGTTAATGGCTCGAAGACAAAATGTATAACGCATCTACATCGCATGCGCCCATCAATCAAGAATAAAGCGATGATCAACGCAATGATGGTGCATGCAACAATCAATCAAGAGCTTTAGCGATCAACACATTTCAACCGCATGCGGTAATAAAAAATAACACCGCATACGACGATCGATCGAAGATGTGAAGAGCAATGCATTTGCGGAGGATACTGATAAGTGTACAACTTTTTGTTGTGCAATTCTGACGGATTGATCGTGGAACAGAAGGAATTTTCCATTACGCCATTGTAGGAATTACCATAATTAGATAGTGGGGACCACAAATTCAAAGAGCCAAGGTCTTGTCTATAAATAGCTTCCTCAAATTTGCTGAAAGATATACTGAAAAGGGGAGAGAGAGGCATGTCTAAAGAGACTTTACAGAGTATATCTGGGAGAACTACGAGACAAGGCTGAAAAGTGAGTTTTCAAGCAAGGAATTCTTCCGATTCCCGAAGCTGAAGCTCTGTGCAGAAGGTCAATTCTACTGGAAAAGCAAGCCTGAGAGGGAAGCTTTCCTCTCCACCACATCCATATGCCGGCAAGCACAAGTCTCGGATTCGGATCTGTGTCAAGACGTTGACACTCTTTCCGTATTTGTTTCTATTCTCTAATTCATCTTCTGTGTTCATCTTCTTTAATCCCTGTCTCTTATACACATCTAGATGTGTATAAGAGACAGGGGAAAGCAAGCCTGAGAGGGAAGCTTTCCTCTCCACCACATCCATATGCCGGCAAGCACAAGTCTCGGATGTGGATCTGTGTCAAGACGTTGACACTCTTTCCGTATTTGTTTCTATTCTCTAATTCATCTTCTGTGTTCATCTTCTTTAATCCCTCATTCACAAACATGTATCAAATGCTTAATTTTAGAATTCAATGTTATCATCGTCATCATTATCATCTCTCTGTCTCTTTCCATACATTTATCATCCATTTTCTCCATGATGTATTCTTAATCCCCGAGGTAAAAAGCGAGAATTAAGCAAATGAGTTAATTTGTGTCAAGGAATCAATTAAGTTTAGCTAAAGCATGCTCGACGGCATCTTCACCTATGAGAGTAGAAGTGAAGATGTTATTCTGCCTATCGAGAGAAGGTTGGAAGAATGCGTTAACTAAAGTGAGAAGTATTTCAAGAGATGGAAACAACCTTGCGTTCATCACATTCATCTCTATTTCACCATAGACGTATGGGAACGCGGCCGATCACTGAAAGGTGTACGCCAAGGGAAAGTGAAACCTTAGTTGCGTCCTTAATGCGATTGACGAACTTGCAATGTTTTTACTTTTTACTCTTTCTCTTTCTACTTCATTCATAAGACTTGCCATTGCATTCATCGATTTTTTTGTACAACTTCACAGCCAGTCCTCGACCCCTGTATCATGTATCATTGTAGTTTAGGAATTTACTTTATCAACGCATTTTTACTTTTAGCGCAATTTATATTTTTGTACAAACCAAAATTATTTATTCATTATTACAACCGGTCACATGTATCACATAAGTATCGCATTTAACGACAACAATCCCCGTGTTCAACCTCAGATCATTCTGAGAAACTTGCGTTGGAATTATACTTGATTTCAGCACAAGGAAACTTGTGACATGCACTACTTCATCGCATACTACGAGCATATCACTATCAACGCATACACTTAGTATGTAGTATCGCATAAAATGTCTTTATCGTGAGTGCATATAAAGCATCAATCATTCTTTCATCAGTAGTGTGCATAAGCGATACAAAACATAACATAGCATAACAATTCATTTTTTATCCACACAAGTTTATGGCGTCGTTGCCGGGGATTGCTAACATTTAGTGTTGAATACTTTTGTGGTATTTTGCAGGACAGATCTCTGCTATACTGTTTGTTTATCGCGAAGAGCAGGCTAACAGTTTATGAGTACTGGAACTGATCCAGAATTCGAACCTGACCCAGAGATCGAGCGTACTTTTCGCGTGAGGGCACGCCAGAATAGAATCAGGCGAAGAGAGTAAATATGGCTAACAACGAAAGGCCTGAAGGAAATTAGGGGGCAAATCGGCTAGTGCAGGATCTCGTCTTTCTTGCTGCTGACCGCAATAACCCCATGAGAAAGTATGTGGTGCCGAATCTTTATGACTTCTCGCCCGGGATTTCACGACCAATGGTTTAGGAGAACGCATGATTCCAGATAAAGACGGTCATGCTCCAGATGATACAAAATGCAGGGAAATTTTGAGGTCTACAAGGTGAAGACCCGCACGCCCATCTGACCTGCTTTGTGGAGATGTGCAACAATTTCTCCATCCCTATCGTCACCCCCGAAGGAATTAGACTCCCATACACACTAAGGGATGAGGCAAAGAGGTGGGCTTATTCGTTGGAGCCAAATGAAATCACATCATGGGACCAGTTGGTGGAGTGGTTCATGAAGAAATTCTTCCCTCCAGCCGTTAATGCAAGGAGACGAAAGGATGTGCTGAATTTCGAGCAGATGGATAATGAGACTCTAAGCACCGCCTGGATGCATTTTCAGAAGATTGATGAAGAAATTGTCTGCATAGACGGGATTCCTGATTAAGGTTCTTTATGGAAACTTTTTTTATAACGGCCTGAATCGATCAATGCAAACTGTTGCTTTACGCCTTCGCAGCGGGAGGATTCATGGAATAAGACCTACACGGAGGTCATCCTTGATCGGCATTTTTGCGAAAAACACGAATGACTTGGTGGATGACGTGTATGAGGGAAGAGGCATCAAAAGAAGAAGAACTGATACAGCCATTGCTACCAGAGAATATAATGACAACCTTGGCTGCACAAATGGCCACAGTGAACCTCTCTTCCTTCAAAACAATGGCATTAATCAAGGTGCCCTCTCTCAAATTTCAGCGCAACCCAATGCACCGGCACAAGTGGCCGCAATAAGTTGCGTCCAATGCGGAGGGAGCCATGCTGCAGAGATGTGCCCATCGAACCTACAGTCAGTGTTTGCTATCCAAAACAACCCTTACAGCAACACTTACAATCCAGGTTGGTGGAATCACCCTAACTTCGGTTGGGGAGGGAATCACAACCAGAGGGGCCAAAGTAACCATCAGAATAGTAATTCAGGGAATCGAGGAAATCCTCCATCTTTTCACCAGAATTAGAATCAGAGTCATCAAAGGCAACCGCATAACCAATCGTCCTCATCGAACACCACTGTAAATTTGTCATCATTGGAGTCCCTACTCAAACAATACATTGAGAAAAATGACATAGTCATGCAATCGCAGGCGTCTTCAATAAGGAACTTGGAGATCCAAGTCAGGCAATTGGCAGCCGAGCTTCAAAATAGAACACCGGGAATGCTATCAAGTAACTCAGAAGCCCCGGGATCTCATGGGAAGGAACAATGTCCTTGATGACATTGTGCAGGCAAGCTTGACCACCTGCGGGGATGTGGATTGCGGTAATCGTGATAAATTTGTCTTTCAATCAACATCCCTAAAATCTATGTTTACTGCTTTCGTTAATTTCTTTCTTTACAGCTTTCCTTTATGGTTTTCTGCATTGCGTTATTTACTTCTTTCTTAAAATAGCCTTTATTGCTTTATGAATTTACTTTCAATTTAATTCAATTGCGTTATTTCCATGCCTTGTTCAATTTACTTACTTTTCTGTATTAGTTGTGTTGTTCTTAAAATTTTTGTGAATGACTGACTAAAAAGAAAATGAACATCGTAAAGTCTTATCGACTTGCGTTGTTGATGAAAAAAATAATTAAAAAATAATAAAATAATAATAAAATAATAATAAACTTTAATAAACATCCAGTATGCATTGCTATGACGGGTGTATCTTGCGCTGATTAGATACATTTTGCGTCCATCTTACTCAAATGCATTGCACTGAGGGGTGTGTTGCACGCGTATGTATTCTGCGCTCGTCCTTAGCGAAAACGCACATGTCGAGGTAGTGAAACAGAAGAGATCAATGCATTCTTTCATAGTAGTGTGCATAAGCGATACAAAAACATAACATAAGCATAACAATTATTTTTTATCCACACAAGTTTATGGGTCGTTTGGCCGGGGATTGCTAACATTTAGTGTTGAAAGTACTTTTGTGGTATTTTGCAGGACAGAATGCTCTGCTATACTGTTTTGTTTAATGCGAGCCAAGGCTAACGTTTATGAGGTACTGAACTGTCGCAGAATTCGAAACCTGACCCAGAGATGAGTACTTTTCGCGGTTAGGGGCAGCAGAATAGAATCAGGCGAAGAGAGTAAATATGGCTTACACGAAAGGCTGAAGGAAATTGGGGGCAAATCGCTATAGTGCATGGATCTGTCTTTGCTTGCTGCTAGACCGTTACAATAACCCCATGAGAAAGTATGGTGGTGCGAATCTTTATGACTTCTCGCGCGGGATTTCACGACAATGGTTTAGGAGAACGCATGATCCAGATAAGACAGGTATGCTGCCAGATGAATACAAAATGCAGGGAAATTTTGAGGTCTACAAGGTGAAGGACCGCGACGCCCATTGACTGCTTTGTGGTAGATGTGGCAACTTTTGCCATCCACACATTAATGTCCCGCTCGCCAAGGAAATTAGTACTCCATACACACTAAGGGACATGAGGCAAAGAGTGGGCTTATTCGTTGGAGCAAATGAAATCACATCATGGGACCAGTTGGTTGGAGTGGTTCATGAATGAAATTTGTCCCTCCAAGCCGTTAAATGAAGGACGACGAACAGGATGTGCTGAATTTCGAGCAGCCACTATGGATAATGCAGACTCTACAATGACCAGTCTCTAGGACTGCCATTTCCAGAAGATTGATGACAGATTAGTTGTCTGTCAGTAGATCGGGTAGTTCCCCCCTGGATTTAAGCGTTTCTTATGGAAAAACCTTTTTTTATAACGGCCCCTGAATCGATCAAATGCAAACTGTTGCTTTTTTACGCCTTCGCAGCGGGAGGATTCATGGGATAAGACCTTAACACGGAGGTCATCCTTGATCGGCATTTTGCGAAAAACACGAATGACTTGGTGGATGACGTGTATGAAGGGAAGAGGCATCAAAATGAAGAAGAACTGATACAGCCATTTCGTACCAGAGAATATAATGAAACTTGGCTGCACAAATGGCACAGTGCTCTCTGCCTTCAACAATGGCTAATTAATCAAGGGTGGCCCTCTCTCAAATTATCAGCGCAACCGCAATGCACCGGCACAAGTGGCCCGGCAATAAAGTTGGGCGTCCATGCGGAGGGGCCATGCTGCGAGATGTGCCCATCGAACGCTAAGTCAGTGTTTGCTTCAAAAACAACCTTTACAGGAACACTTACATCCAGGTTGGTGGAATCACCCTAACTTCGGTTGGGGGATGGGAATCAAACAGAGGGGCCAAAGTAGACCATCAAGAATAATAATTCAGGGAATCGAGGAAATCCTCCATTCTTTTCACCAGAATTAGAAATAGTCATCAAAGGCAACGAATACCAATCGTCCTCATCGAATACACCTGTAAATTGTCATCATTGAGAGTCCCTCTCAAAACAATACATTGAGAAAATGACATAGTCAATGCAATCGCAGGCGTTTCAATAAGGAACTTGGAGATCCAGTCAAGGCATTGGCAGCCGAGTTCAAAATAGAACACCGGAATGCTATGCAGTAACTGCAGAAGCCCCGGGATTCTCATGGGAAGGAACAATGTCCTTGATGACATTGGGTGGCAGGCAAGCTTGAAGACACCCTGCGGGGATGTGGATTTGCGGTATCGTGATAATTTGTCTTTCATCACATCCTCCGCTAAAATCCTATGTTTTACTTGCTTTCGTTTAATTTCTTTCTTTACGGCTTTCTTTATGGTTTTCTTTGCATTTTGCGTTATTTCTTCTTTCTTAAAATAGCCTTTATTGCTTTATGAATTTACTTTCAAATTTTAATTCAATTGCGTTATTTCCAATGCCTTGTTCATTATACTTACTTTTCTGTATTAGTTGTGTTGTTCTTAAAATTTTTTGTGAATGACTGACTAAAAAAGAAAATGAACATCGTAAAGTCTTATCGATTGCGTTGTGATGAAAAAATAATTAAAAATAATAAATAATAAATAAAATAATAAAACTTTAAATAAACATCCAAGTATGCATTGCTATGACGGGTGTATCTTGCGCTGATATAGATACATTTTGCGTCATCTTACTCAAAATGCATTGCACTGAGGGGTTGTGTTCACGCGTATGTATTCTGCGTGTCCCTTTAGCGAAAAAGCACATGGTCGAGGTTAGTGTTTGCGCGCAATAGAAATAACGTGCGCGCAATTACCTCTACGAAAGCGACTGAGTTGTAGGGTGTGTTGCAGTCTAATGTGAGCAGGCCGTGCGTTGTTGCCCGTCTCCGAAAATATGCATTTTGTG
>NW_024064773.1:735401-765753 GCF_009727055.1 Benincasa hispida | reverse complement strand
TAACGGATGCATTGTGTTAATCTTTAACCTTGCGCCCGTCCGAATAAAACACAAAAGATAAATTCTTTTTGCGAGAGAGTAGTCCAATCGCTTAGGCTCCTAAGGAAATGATGACTTAGTAGATGAAAGGACGTCCTTTTCTACTAATTCATAAATACGAGGAGCGTGGCGGGTAGGCTTTTTTAGTACCTCGAAGAATTTGCGTTGGGCCCATCAAGGCCCAACCTATAAATTCCCTCCTCCTTCGTCTGAGGAATTCTATTTGAATCGTTTGCGAAAAAGAAAACCCTAAACAAATCCTCTGTATACCCAACCTTTGAACTTTCTTCCTAAGTCCCAAAGAATTTTTTTCCAACTCTATCACTCACCAAAGCCATGGCCGAGCAATCCTCTCGTTCATCTTCCCTACCTTCATCACCTTCCCCAGCCCAAGTCACTGCAAGGGAGGCAGCATTCCTCGCAGCAAGTCGCCGCCTCGCTGCCCAGCCGAAGCCCATCCAAAGAATCACCGGAAAACCTCGGCAAAAACCTGTTGTAGCCAAACCACTTCAAATCTAAGAGGGGCCGAGCACGGAGAGTGCCTTACTCCCAACACTATCATCAGAAAGTGAGAAGAAGAGAAGAGATGACAAGGAAGTGTTTGGGAGCATCCTGAGCAACATGGAGAATGAGGGATGGCTACCCAAAGACAGAGTTGTTAATCAGCCCTTGCCTTCGAAGGAGAAGATGTCAGAAGCTTCGCAAAGAAGTGCCCTGGCCGTTTCAGATCCTAAGGAAACCATTCAAACAGAATCCTATGAGGGACCCATCAGGGTCGCTTTGGAGGAGGTGGAAGCGAAGAAGCAGCCAAAAATGGCTGAAGGGAAGAAGAAAAGAAAAAGCAAAGGCAAGCGGGCAGAAGGAGATGAAGAGGCCCGACCAAAGAAGGAGAAGAAAGAAAAGAAGTCGAGTGAGAAGAGGGAGCGCAGACGAGAAGAGAAGCGCCTGAAGAAGGAAGTAAAGAGAAAAAGGGCTAAAAGCCTGGATGTCGATGGAGAATCCACCACTGCAAGGGTGGAAGAGGGCCTGTCAACGCAAGAAAAAGAATCAGCCCAATCTCAAGAGGCATCAATGCATATCAGGACAGTTGCAACTGAAGATCGAGAGGATTCAGACATCACCCCTCTAATGCGGCATCGCAAGGAGAATGCCACAGGGGTCAACAAGTGACCCAAAATTTTACCAAAGTCTAGCAGAAGAGAAGGAAAGGAGAAAAAGAGAAGAAAAGGAAAAACAAGAAAAGATGTTACAAGTGCAACAAATCATCGCAACAAGCAATTTGAAAAGAAAACTCCAAGATGAGGAAGTGCGCCGTAACAATGCAATTTCGGTAGAAGAAGAGAGGAAAAGGCTCGAGGATGAACAACGCATATTGTTGGCCTCGCAGCAATTTGAAAGAGAAATGAGAGAAGAAGAAGAGGAAGAAAAGAAGAAGAAGAAAGAGAAGGAGAAACGGCGCAAAGAAAATGTGCAACACATTAGAGAGAATAAAAGAAAAGAAGTTGTGGATTGGAAAAGGGAAGAAGAAGATCAGCGCAAGGAACGGGAACGGAAACAAAGACAAAGGTCCCGCCTTGCATTGGCACAAGATAAGGGCAAAGTGAATGTTGAAAGCAGTGAGCCTGCGTTGACCAAAGGGCGCCCATTCAAAGAAGAAGGAAAATGACAACATGATGATGGAGATGGGGTTCTTTCCTGCGCCAACGCAACTACCGGATTTAATTACAAGTGTTGTGCTGGAGCATGGATGGGAAACATTCTGCCAATGCCCATCCATCATAATTCCAATGGTAGTGAGAGCTTTCTACAATGGACGACTTCATGGCACCAAAGATGCGGTGATCATGAAAAGTGTACAGTGTGCAATTCAGCGCAGGACAATCAACAAGTTATATAAGATGAAGGACATCCCGGATGCGTCGGGTAAAAAATTTTTGATGACCCCAAGAAGAGCAAATGGAGGATGCGCTGAGAATATTAACGAAACCGGGCACCAGTGGTCGGTATTTTGAAAGGCATTAAAACCCTTGCGTCAACAAACTGCTTCCGGAAAGCGCATCTTTGGGTTTACTTGGTGAAAAAGCAACTCATCCTACATCGCATGACAAAAAAATTTCAAGGATCGGTAATGGCCGCATATTGCATAGCGCGTGGTATTTAGATCGACGTGGGCCAATTGATGCAAAGCAAATTCAAGGTTTTGTGGGCGTGTGAGAGGCTAGTATTTCTGTCCTTGGGACGGTTTTCGAGCTTATGCCTCTCAGTGGGTGTAGGTATTGGAGAGAGACCATGCCAGAAGTCCATGGTCTCATCAACAATAAAGATCTTGAGAATGTTTCCTCAGGACTCTCCTCATTGCCCTGAGCTTCCATTTAAAGCGCCCTTATCAATCTGATGTGCGCAGCAGCCAAAGACAAAGAGCAGCGCAAAGATAAGGCAAGGAAAAAGTCAAGAGAATCCACGCAAGACAACAATACCCTTGGACCCTTTACCTTTAATTATTGCCCTCTAAGCCCACCTATGGAACCTTCTCCCTCCCTGAACACTTTAAAAATCTCCTCTTTGCTCCAATCACCAACGCATTCCAACAGCATCTTCCTCCATCCATCTTCACCGCATTTTTCCCTCCTCCATCGCCCATGTGACGACCCACACGGTTTGGATGAAGGCACTTCTACTCAACCTCAAACCGCTGCTGGTGAAACATCGCAGGCGCATCCACCACCAGCAACCCTTTCTGCTGACCTAGCAGAGATGCATTATTTTCTCTTTCATCAACAAGAATTCTTCTACCAAAGAATAACAGAGTTACAAGAGAGCCACATAGAGGTGCAACGCAGTATTGTGATGATGCGGCAGGTGCTGATCAATATTCAATGCAATATCTTCACGATCCACTTGAACAAGAGAAAAATGGCGGAGCGCAACCATGAGTATTTTAACTTTTTGACGACATATTTACATGGTCCCATGGTGCCTCTGCATTTACAGCAACCTCTGCATTTTGAAGAAGCTCCTCGGGTTCCTCTGCAAAATCCTCCACCAGAGCCCCCACCGAAACTCTAAATTTGGGGGTGTGCCACCTTCTCAATAAATCTGTAATTTTTCGTTGCGGTCATTCTTTTATTTTATTCATTTCATTATTCTTATGTATAGAAGCTATACCTTGATTTTTTGTACATGCTTAAATTTTGTGTTGCAATGATTGTAATTCTTTGTATACTTAGTTAATTTAATTAACTATTCTTTCCATATGCGTTAGCCTCTTTACTTATCATCCTTTGTCAATCATTGCGCTATTCCTTGTCTTTTATTTTGCGTTATTAATTGCATTGCCATGATGAGTAGTATGCATACCCTTAGCAATATTTCTTACACTTTGCACTTTCTGACTAACACTTAGATAATTCATAACAATAGCACTGCTTTACCTTTTCTATTTCAAGACTCTGCTCAAACCTTCTTTTCAAAATTTTGACTAAGTGTTTTGTCTTTTCTGTCCAAAACAACGCAATGAGGACCTTGCACATCTCTAAATTTGGCGGTGGAGAAGGTCTGAGCAGATGCGATCAAGCAGATGCAGTCATTATCAGGAAAATGCGTTCGTTATCAAAAAAAAAAAATCATAAAAACTCCAATGTCAGCGCAAGGGAAAATCCCAACCTGATAAGAGTTAAGTCATGAAAGAAACCTGCTCGTAGTTCGATGTTCGCATGTCACCCATGGGAGCAAGTCAGAATGAAGGTAGGTTTCCAAGATCGACACAAAATGAAAAGAAAAAAAAAGGGAGAGAAAATAAGAATATAAGAGAACTCCTCTGTCCAGCAAAAATAAAACTTAGCTAAAAATCAAGACTTGAAGTTGAGATTGGTACACAACCGTAGTTGAATGTTCGCATGACACCCGTGGGAGCAAGCCAAAACGAAGGGTGTAACCATGATCAACAGTCTCTAATAAAATGACGCAAACCAGCCACCGCATAAAGACGCACCTAGTTGTTTTTGCAAGAAGAGGTAAACATTCTTCTCAAAACAAGAAGGGAATTTTTGGGTAGAGGTTTGTTGTATAAAAGAATAAAGTAGAGCATGTTGATGAATTGTTAAAGGATAGAAGGAAATTTTGTAGTTAAGTAATGTTGTAGAGGTGGAGCATTCGAAGCAGCCAATCAACGCAAAGTTAGGATGGGAATTGAGAGAAATTGCCTTAGTTGAAGATATGCTTGAGGACAAGCATATATCTAAATTTGGGGATGTGATAACTTGTAGAAATACAAGTTATTTATGCTGTTTTATTTAAATATTGCGCAAAAAGAGAGGAAAGTTGCGTCGATAGTATAAGAATTGGCTAAGAAATACGAAAATTATGAAATGTCGTAAACGTATCCACTAACACCATTGCGATGGCAAAATAGAATGTTTCAGTCTTTGTTTTGCAGGAAATAGGTCACCGCATGCGTTAATGGCTCAAAGACAAAATGTACAACGCATCTACAGTGCATACATCCATCAATCAAGAACGAAATGACGGCGCATGCGACAATCGATCAAGAGCTTTAGCAATCAACGCATTTCAACCGCACACGATAATAAAAAAAAACACCGCATGCGGTGATCAATCAAAGATGTGAAGAGCAACGCATTTGCGGATGATTCTGACAAGTGTACAACTTTTTGTTGTGCAATTCTGACGGATTGATCGTGGAGCAGAAAGGAATTTTCCATTACGCCATTGTAGGAATTACCATAATTATACAGTGGGGACCACAAATTCAAAGAGCCAAGGTCTTGTCTATAAATAGCTTCCTCAAATTCGCTGAAATATATACTGAAACAGGGAGAGAGAGGCTGGTCTGAAGAGACTTTACAGAGTAAATTCGAGAGAACTACGAGACAAGGCTGAAAACTGAGTCTCCGAGTAAGGAATTCTACCGAGAAAGCAAGTCTCCGATCGGGATCTGTGTCAAGACGTTGACACTCTTTCTGTATTTGTTTCTATTCTATAATTCATCTTCTATGTTCATCTTCTTTAATCCCTCATTCACAAACATGTATCAAATGCTTAATTTTAGAATTAAATGTTATCATCGTCATCATTATCATCTCTCTGTCTCTTTCCATACTTTATCATCCATTTTCTCCATGATGTTTCTTAATCCTCGGGGTAAAAAGCAAGAATTAAGCAAGTTAGTTACTCTGTGTCAAGGAATCAATTAAGTTTAGCTAAAGCATGCTCGACGACATCTTCACCTGTGAGAGCAGAAGTGAAGATGTTATTCCGTCTATCGAGAGAAGGTTGGAAGAATGTGTTAATTAAAGTAAGAATTATTTCCAGAGATGGAAACAACCTTGTGTTCATCACGTTCATCTCTGTTTCACCATAGATGCATGGGAACGCGACCGATCACTAAATGTGTACGCTAAGGGAAAGCGGAACCTTAGTTGCGTCCTTAATGCGATTGAGAACTTGTGATGTTTTTACTTTTTGCTTCATTCATATGACTTGCCATCGCATTCATCGATTCTTTTGTACAACTTCATAGCCAATCCTCAATCCCTGTATCATGTATCATTATAGTTTAGGAATTTACTTTATCAACGCATTTTTACTTTTAGCACAATGTACATTTCTGTACAAACCAAAATTCTTTATTCATTATTACAATCGGTCACATGTATCACATAAGTATCGTATTTAACGACAAAAATCCCCGTGTTTGACTTCGGATATTTCTGAGAAACCTGCGTTGGAATTATACTTGGTTTCAGTGCAAGGAAACTTGTGACACGCATTACTTCATCGCATACTACGAGTATATCACTATCAAAGCATACACATAGAACGTAGTATTCCATAAAATGTCTTTATCGTGAGCGTATATAAAGCATCAATCATTCTTTCATCAGTAGTGTGCATAAGCGATATAAAACATAACACAGCATAACAATTCATTTTTTATCCGCACAATCGACTGTCATCAGCTTTCTATCCCATCATGATTTATTAAGCTTTCACCCACATGCGCCCGCCTTGATACGTCGGCTCTATGCGGCCACATTCTTGAGCAGATTTTCACGAGCGCAAATGATCGCATAGCCTTGTGGTTGCAATCTCTTAATGTGCTCGGACATTAATTTCTTTGGATCGCATTTTCGCCTTGCGTCAACGCATTTTCCTGCATAAAATACATAACTTAGCTATTTTAATGTAATAGACGCATGTGATCGCAATGTTGCAAACTTAATGCTTTTGGACGCAATATTATATATTTTTACCCTCGCAATCCTACACTGTTTTATAACTTTGCACTGTAATAATGTGCATTTCTGCCCGTTATCACACCCCCAAATTTAAACAATGCTTGTCCTCAAGTATAAACTAAAGATTTTCTTTAGAAAGTCGACCGCCTTCTCTTTCCTAGATTTCTCAAGAATGCCTTATTCAAATCCTATGTACCAAAATCTCCTTAATTTTTATCCAGGCCTCTTAAAATATTTCTAAAATTTAGGGAGCGCAAGTTTAACCTTCAAAAAGACTTTACTAGATTCCAGGGCATCGCATGATTTATTTCATAAAAAACTTTTCCAACTGGGGTGTTTTCAAATGATTTTTATCCTTGCGTATTTTAGACATATATTTTTTTTCTATGACCTTGCACTGATCCAAGTGTCTCGCCTTCATTTCGGCTTGCCCCACAGGTGTCATGCGGACATCCAACTACGAGCAAGGCATTCTTTCTTAGTCTAAACTCATGCCCATTTGGCAGCGGAGTTGCGATCATTTATTTATGCATTGATCACGATTCCTACCTTCATTTTGGCTTACCCCCACGTGTGTCATGCGGACATCCAACTACGAGAAGGATTCGATCGCAACGTTATGATTTTTCCCTTTTTTTTTTAACCTAAAAATATCAAGGTTGAAAATGAATACCGCACCCCCAAATTTAAAATGCAACAATGTCCCATTGCTGAAAGATTGAAAGAAGTCATGCGATACTCTTAGGAAGTTTCGTAAAAAGTCAGTTTGAAAGAAAGCTAGCAGACCACTAACTTCTAGAAATACTTCATGATTTGATTGTCCTAATATTAAGTTGACTCTAGTATATATGAATAAATAGAAGCATGTGTTTCATCATTGAAATCATAATTGGCAAGGAGAAATAATATGGTGACTTACTAAATTAATCAATGTTAAATGATTGCGCCGACTATAGAGGATGCGATGATAAAATTATCAAAGTTAAAATGATATGCGATAGAGCAAAATTTGGAATAAATAAAGTCAAGGAAAGATACAACCCCCAAATTTGCTCTGTCGCCTGCATTATTTGTGAACGCATCCTTCTTTGTGGCGAACTGCTCTCTTCGATTGCTGTGGTGGAATAAGCTAGTTGCATCCTTCGTGTCGCACTGCCGCAATCGTTCACCATGATCGCTGCAAAGAAAACATTGAGAGGGTCAAATAAAAAAACAAAGTTAACTATCACGATCGTTCACCACGATCACATTTTTTTTAAAGACAAATATATGATAACAGATAAAAGCAAGGTAATGAAAGTTCATGAAGCATTGATATAAAAAAAAAAGGATAGGATTGCGTCCCTGATGAGTTTGAGTTGCATAGTAACGTAGGGACTGCTATCTGACTACTCTGCATGCCACTTCTTAGCATCATTTCCTAATTATGTATTACACATGTTAGGAACTTACGTTAAGGAACCTAGACTCATGCATGAACTCTCTCTCTTTTCCCAAAACCTGGCTCTGATACCAACTTGTTACACCCCCTCCCAGATTACCCTTCTTAATCCAGAAGTGAATGTGACGACAGTAGTTACCAACCCTTTTGTGGCACTTACTGCCTAACTAACATCCTTAAGTTGCTTAGATCCATGAAATACATATATAACATTCACCAAACTAATGAAACTTTAAAAATAACCTCAAAATACCAGGGATCAACAACAACATAATTACATCATATTAACACATACAGAGTTCAGTGATCCCAATATTCTTTACTAGTCCTTAATATGAGCAACACATATGTACAAACATTTACAGAATAAACACCTAAAACTTTTCTCTAAACTTTGGACTTTTAACTGAAGTCCTTGAGTGGCAGAGCAGGATAACAGCTAATCTCTAAAGAGATGATCACTACTTGAGAAAAGAAAAACATTTAAAAGAATGAGCTACTCGCCCAGTGTGACTTAATAAAAACATAAATCTCATGCTTAAACTGAAAGCTCGAAAACATAATACTGGAACTAAAATATGCCAAGCAAACGTGTACATAAAACTTTTAAAACCATTGTATTTGAAAACATAGCTAAACTAATCCCCAGTTGAGAGAGAACCCATCGTGGTTCAATCTCAATGTCGGATATCATGTTTAAAAGAGAACCCTTTTGTTCGATCTCTCAAACATAAGCCCGGGCAGGGATGATAACCCTTTTGTTCAACACCTTCTAGCCAATGGTAAGAAAGAACCCTCATGGTTCAATCTTATCATCAGGTCTCATGTTTAAGAGAGAACCTCTTTTGTTCGATCTTTCAAACATAAGCCTGGGCTGGGGTGAGAACCCTTTTGTTCAACACCTTACAGCCAATGCTAGGAAAGAACCCTTTTGTTCAATCCTACTAAACTGATTAACTATCATACGTGCACGTAGAGCTGTTGGATTTTATGTCCTAAAACTCGTAGTTTGTAAATTAATAAACATAATCTTTTTTGTTTTTCGATAAAATTATTATTGAAATTGTAATCTTGAATCCAATAAACTAAGGTCCTAAGGATATTTAATGTAGTTTGAACTTTATGTAGTGACTGTGGATCAAGTTCAAATATATAGCCAAAATGGTCTATAGTATATGAATAAGGTTGGGCGCCTTATTCTGGGGACACTATGGATGCGGCCCATTTTGTAGTTAGTACAAACGATGTGATCCTAAATCATTTATGTGGAGACATGAAAGTGGGGGCATCCTATTAAAGAGTTTACATAAGACTGAACCATAAAATAGTCACTTTTTATGTTCTAAATGCCGTTTTATGTATAAAACTGACTATTTCGTTAATTGATGACCTAGGTAACTAAATCTTAATCTTGAGCTAACTATGAACTCCTGTTCACTCGGACTTATCCTTAGATCCGCATAGGTGAGGGTAGCTCATTATCGCTAGCCCATAAGCCTCCCATTTCAGGGGTAAGATCAGGTGGATAGCTAGGAACATAGGATGCAAGATGGAATTCACTCCTACCCGTTATAGGGATAGTAAATAGGTTGTTTCCTTTAGTACTGAATCCAAGTCTTGAACAAGGGGCTCCACCCTTTCCTTGGCCCGAGAGGGGTTCGGTGTATAGGTTGGACCTTAAACCAATTGTTCATTAGACGATCAGTGGAACTTAAGGAAAAAGATGTAGTCTTGGGGGTAAAACGTTTTTTTATCACCCAACTGAGATTATGAACAACCTGTGAAGGATTAGCTTACTAATCATGGTTATATCAAATGGACACAAATATATCTATATTGAGGGGAGTGCAACTACGGAACTATAGTGGAATGACCCGTTAGTTAACGAATGTTGATTAGCTCCGTCTAAAAGAGTTTTAGCAAGCTAATCTCGGATCGTTGGAGCCCATGATCTATAGGTCCATTAGGTTTCCCTACTAGCTCATATGGAATTAACTTAGAACAGTATGATAGAATAATTCGAATTGTTCGAATTAGGTAAAGAGAGAGAAACCGACAAGTATATGTGATATAGTGGTCGGTTTTTTCAATTTAGAGATACAACTTTAATATTTAAATGTGATTTAAATATCAAGAATATGAATACGTTCATATTCGGAAGCTCGAAAATAATGGAAATGGTCAAAGATATAAAAAGTCAAAGAGTTTATTTTTGACTTTGAAAAGTAAAACTTTGACCGACCTTATATTCAAATGTGATTTGAATTTCGAGAAAATGAATGCAGATTCATGCTCGGGAGGTCAAAATTAGTCTACATAGAAAAAATCACAAAAAGTCAAAATGTTGACTTTTCGGTCAAAGTTTGACTTTGACAAAATGACTATTTTTCCATTTGACTAAAGTTACTGGGAAAATCTAAACTTTTGTTGGATAATTCTACTAACAAAATAGTGAGTTAGGTGTTGGCTTAAAGTGGAGACATTAAGCCCACTTAGATAGTGGATTCTAGGTGTTGGGTTTTTATGAATTAGTTTAATGCAATTTTTGCATGGCTCTTTTCTATAAATATGGGCTTTTCAATTTGGATTAAAGACTTTTGCCATTTTTGCCAAATTTTTTTTCTAAATTTGGGCTGGAAAAATCACTATTTATTTAGTGAAATTCAAAACCCAAACCCAACCCAAAATTCCATCTTCTTTTAGAATCTCTTTCTCTCTCTCGGGTTCTTAATCCATTGAGTCCCACAACCTGGTTCTGAGTCCAGAGGATAGTAGGTCAGCTTTAGTGGTGGTCCGAAAGAGTTCTGGTCAAGATTCAGCGAGGAAAAGCGTTTTTCGAGATCTACAAAGGTTGTATCCTATCAAAATTAATTTATTGTTTTTCCTTCATTTGCATGCTAAATTCCTTTTAATTAAAAGCAATGAGAGTGTAATTAGATCCTTATTCCGCTGCGTATGTCTCGTGTTCCATCAAGAGCAAATTGGATCCTGATGTCAAGGATCATAACTGAGGAAGGGTACCATTGCTTATCACTAAATCGAGTGAATTATTCTGATACCTTCTCTAAGTACTTCAGTACCAGAATCATAACATAATTGAAACTAGGTAGTACAGCTTGGATACCTTCCCTTTGTACTTCCGTACTGAGCTAAAAATACCTGATAGGAAAACATTTTCATAAAACATGCTTATTGAAAGCTTGATCTCATAAATCATAGTTTTCACAAGAACATTATTTGCTAACGTATGCTCAATAACATTAAGAGCACATATGCTTTAAAACATAATACAAATATTAGTAACTTAAACATGTCATAGAATCTCCTTTTGAAAACTACCATGGTTCAACCATTGTACCAAAGCATATTTCATAAACTTTGTAACTAGCATGCGTTTATAGCGCTATCATTTAGCGAGATCCTTCGTATCATCTAGCGCATCGTTCGGCTCCGCACAATTACTACACGATTGCCCAACACCCGCCTACACGATCGCCTACCTCATCGTGTAGTGTCATTCACTTACTAGATGATCGCATACCCAATCGTATAATGCTGTTCATCTGCTACACGATCGTCCAGCGCTTTTTCTCGCACACCCATGAGGTCGTCGCAAGCCTTATCAACGCATCATGCCTTTCAATCCATGTGTTCATCCTTAGTACCAACGCATAGTTTACCCTTGCCTTCAACACTTAACCTCTACAAGCCTTGGTTGCTACACACACAATCCCATGTGTCCACACTTCTCCATCAACGCATGCCTACACTTTGCTTCCATACTTAGCAAATTTTCACTTGTTATATTATCTAAAACTTACCCTTGACTAAGTATTTCCAACACTTAAAATTTTCTTCCTCCATCGGCCTACCTTCTTTACCTCCTTTCATAATTTTACTTAACACACTTGTTACTCACTTATGTAGGAAAAATGGAGTACGGGGTTTACAATTACCTCCCCCTTAAAGAAATTGCGTCCTCGAAATTTGCTCGGACTTACTTATAACTAGAGTTTCACCACATCCTTTGGTCGTAAACTTTACAACCTTCTTCTATTCTTTCCTCTTTCGTTCTTTTTCTTTTACTACGCTTCCGCTACGCTATTATGATATTAACTTTGTCCATATTAAATAATACTAGTACGTATGAACAACTTGGTCATAATAGTTCACTGTATTTGTTACATCCTCTGGTAACTCTTCCATTCTCCACTGAGTCATAGTATTCATTTATTACTAGGGTGGTCCTTTTCTATTTCCTAGCAATACCACTGGAACATTCTTTTCCAGTTGTCATACCTTTGAATTACTTGCTAGCTGTGAAATTAATATTTGTGTTAATTAGACTTCTCAACCTAACCGAGGGCACTCTTCTTAGGATGTCCTATCTATCCATACTTGGGAGAAGACATTCTTTCTACTATAACATTTCCCAACTATGGCTTACCATACTATATACATAAGGTTTTCTTAATTGTACTAGTCCTTAGCTCAGTCACAATTCAAACTTCGCTATTACCTGGAACATCAGCAGATCTGGACCTTTTCCTTTTTGTCTTCTGCTGACCATTTTGTCCCTTATTTTTATAATCAACGTACCGCTGGTACATTTCGAGCTCACTGTTGCTCATCTTTTCCCTCCTCTTAGGATTAATCTGACTAGGACTTCCTCTAGATTACACCCTTTCCCCTGAATTCACTAGAATAGACTTCATGTTTGCCATCAAACTCTGAGCAAACCTGCTACACATTCTATTTCTAGTGAAAAGTCTATGTTTACCTGCGTGACTCCCAACTTCCACTCAGGTACCGGTAATGGATTGAGTAATTCTGCCGGCCTCTGCCTTCCAGGTTTCACTTGTTGACAAATCAAACATCGGTTTACCTACTCAGCTATGCCTTTCTTCATTGTAGGCCATCACTACGATTTCCTCAAGGTTATATACATCTTAGTGTTTCTTGGATGCATGGAGTAAGCAGAATTGTGTGCCTATTCTAGAATAGCTTGCTTAAGTTGCAACACGTTAGGCACACACATTCCTCCTTCCTTTACTAACATTCCATCAACTTCTAATAAAAATCAGTTCTTACTCCCTTGATCACTTCTTCTGCAAGCTTCTGGAGATTAGGATCCTTCAACTATTCATGCTTAAGATCTTCCATCAAAGTAGGTCTTACCTGAAATCTAGTAATCAATCCTTTTGACTGACCTACTATTAGAGTGACCTTAGAACTCCCAAACTCTTGGAGTAACATTCCTGATACCGATCCAAGCATTACTTTGGATCCCAAGGATTTCTTGCTCAATGCATCAGCTACAACATTTTCCTTACCAAAGTGGTACTCAATTGAGAAGTCATAGACTTTAATCAATTCAATCCATCTTCTTTACTGCAAGTTCAGTTCCTTCCGATCAAAGATGTACTTCAGATACATTGGTGGGTTTTTTCCAATTCACTATAGCTTCAGTCTTCTGTGGATCCATACTCACTCCTGCTGCTGGAACCATATGACCAAGAAATACAACCTGGTCTTAAATCTATCTTGGATAAAATTGTGGCTCCCTCTAACTGATCAAAGAGATCATCTATACGAGGCGATGGGTACTTGTTCCTAATCGTCACCTTGTTCAACTGCCTATAATCTATACATAACTGAGAGTACCGTCTTTCTTCTTGATAAAAGACTGGCGTTTCCCAAGGTGACACACTAAATCTAATGTAACCCTTATTTATTAGTTCCTGCAACTGAACTTCCAACTCCTTAAGTTTTTCAAGTACCACAACTTGTCACATGGGCTAAATAGGTTTCACATTTTTTACTTAGCAGCTTCCTAGCCTCCATTGCTGATATTAAGCATCCTGAAAGTATTTTTTTTGCTTCCTACAAATGTTATCTCTTGCCTACCAAATCTTTTGAACATTATCTATTCTTAAAACAATCCATACGGTCGTAATATTTATTCGGGAAATCCATGCTCTAGAGTGACATCAATTCCAGGAAATCTAACGGAATCACTTCATAAACTATAATTATCAATAACTACCCAGAGCCTGTAAAACTCTTATAATATTACAACCTCTCCATAGCATAATAATAACTACTTAGGGACATGCTCTCTACAGTCTTTCCTATAAGCAGTGCAACATGCTAGATAAAAATAAAGGTGTAGCACCATAAGCAATTATTTCATAAATATACTAGTACATAAAGTTACTTTACCATTCACAACATCAGGAGACTCCTCTGCCTCCTGGTGGGTCACTTCGTAAAACCTGCCCCGTTGAGGTCGTCGTGCTCCCTTTGTCGTTTTCTTCTCTTGAATCCCTTCCTTGGGCTCCTAAGCCACTAGGCTTATCTATCGTCTATAAAGTCATTCTCTGTTCTATCTGAACTCCTCGACCTAGCTGGGGGCATTCCTTCTTGAAATGTTCTACCTGTCCGCACTGGAAACATACATTTTTCCCTCTGTAACATGTCCCTCGATGTTGCTTACCACAATTCGTACATAAGGGTTTCTTACCTGTACTAGCTACTAGCTCGGTAGGATACCAAAACCCTGATCCATCACCCATACTAACCACAGGTCTTAGCTTCTTTCTTCTTACACCATGCTGACTTGTAACTCTGTCTCTTCCTAACTATCTGACCAGAAAATGGAGGTCTAGAACTCTCACCTCTCGACTTTGCTAAAGCTCGCTGTCGTTCTTCATTTGCTCCCTGTTCTTTATCAATACCTATTAGGTCTTTCTCAATGTCGTACTTCCTTTTCGAATCTGCCATAATGGACTCGACACTTTCTGCCAACCTCTTTGCAATCCTGTTAAATATTCTGTCCTTTAACTGAGGATCTGTTCTTGTCTGCGTAATCCTCGACTCCCCGTCTGAAGTCGTTTCCTAATTTACCGAGTCTTTCCTTTTCGTTCACTAAAATCTGGATTCCTTCGAATATCAGAACTTCTAAAGGTAGGGTCAAGGTCCCCATCTGCTATGTAGATGCTCTGCAAGCCACTTCTTAGCATGCGTTTATAAACTTTAGAGAAATGCGTTGCTTGGAACTTCTTGTAAAATAACCAACATAAAAGCAACTATTAATAAAGCATGGATTATTAAAATATTTATAAATCATTTATAGTCACTCACAACTCGTCGGGGCTCTTAAACAGTATATATGCCTCTCCTAGCTCTTCTTGGCTTGAAAGGACATAATCCCCTGTTAGATTCCTTATAATTCTCAGCAAAATGCTTCAGGTAGCTCGCTTAATAATGAAACTTTCACCAACAAAACAACATTACTAGTAAGATGATCATTATGAGCGAGATCACCCTCATGAGCGAGATTTACCACTTCTAGCGAGATTTGTGACTTTTCTAGCAAGATTTTCATCCTTAGCGAGATCCTCCTCTTCCTTAACTCACTCTCGCTCTCGCTCATTTTCTTATCTCTCACTCACTCTCGCTCATTATCTTATCTCTCGCTCACTCTCGCTCATTTTCTTATCTCTCACTCGCTCTCGCTCAATATGCTGAGCTGCCTGCTTAATTCTCCCCAAGCAGCTGCCTGCTTACGCACCGATTCCCTGTTCCAAATTCAAAAATTCATAACTCAAAATCCAAGACTCTTTTTAAGAAACTTCCTTATACAAACCTGTTTAGGATTGAATTAACTTTCTTACTTCAAAATATTAGCACAAATTCCTTGTAGTTTGTCTTGGAGCTTCCAATATTTAGTTCGGCCTCTGATTACTCCGAGAATTTGTCCCTTCTTAATATTCTTCACTTTTTGCTGTTCTCCGTGTGAGATCTTTCTCTGGCAAAACAACCACATAAACCTGATTCTCCCAGCTTTCGTACAACACCGATCTCACTTAATTTGCTCAAGTATTTTTCCAAATCTGAGCTTATGAAGTTCCTCTCCCTTTTATACTTCCTTCCGCCTCCCCTATTCAAGGGTCAAACTGCCACCTCATCCAGCACTTACTGCTTCCGGCCAATTTCCATGATTGAGTTTCTTCAATTAATTTTTTTTCCTTCCCTTCCTTCATTACCCACTTTAGGCCTTCGCCTCATAATATAAATTTAGCATGCATCGAGTTTCAACGCCTTGCGTACATCACATACTCCATCATCTAATGCTCAGCTCCTATCATCTAGTGCCCAATGTCTATCGTCTAGCACCCAAGTCTATCATCTAGTGCCCAACATCTATCGTCTAGCACCCAATGTCCATCGTC
Organism: Benincasa hispida; assembly: GCF_009727055.1. Lineage (NCBI taxonomy): Eukaryota > Viridiplantae > Streptophyta > Magnoliopsida > Cucurbitales > Cucurbitaceae > Benincasa > Benincasa hispida. The sequence continues at coordinate 749,782 of NW_024064773.1, read as the reverse complement.
TAGTGCCCAACGTCTATAGTCTAGTGCTTGTCGTGTAGCTCATCATCTAGCGTTGATACCGATCATGCAGTGCCAAGGCCCCATCGCTTAGCGCTATCGTTTAGCGGGATTCTTCGTATCGTCTAGCACATCGTTCTGCTTCGCGCAATTACTACACAGTTGCCCAGCGCCCGCCTACATGATCGCCTAACTCATCATGTAGTGTCATTCACTTACTAGATGATCGCATACCAAATCGTATAGTGTCGCTCATCTGCTACACGATCGTCCAGCGCCTTTGCTCGCACACATTTGAGGCTACCGCAAGCCTTATCAACGTATCATGCCTTTCAACCCATGCATTCATCCTTAGTACCAACGCATAGTTTACCCTTGCCTTCAACATTTAACCTCTACAAGCCTTGGTTGCTACACATGCAACCCCATGCGTCCACATTTCTCCATCAACATGCCTACACTTTGCTTCCATACTTAGCAAATTTTCACTTGTTATATTATCTAAAACTCACCCTTGACTAAGTATTTCTAACACTTAGAATTTTCTTCCTCCATCAGCCTACCTTCTTTACCTCCTTTCATAATTTTACTTAACACGCTTGTTACTCACTTATGTAGGAAAAATGGAGTACGGGATTTATAATGTATTCGAGATCTGTCCGCAAGCAAGAGAGTCTCTGTCGTGGGCGTGAGTTTGCCCATATTCAATCGTTTGAAGATTAACAGCGACATTACGTTTATACTCGCCCCAAGATCGCATAGTGCTTGACCAATGTAGACCACTCCAAGTGAGCATGGTATTGTTAAGATTCCTGGTTTGCACATTTTTTGTGGGATCGTAGTATTTTGCGTTACTGCCTCTGTAGCGATCTTATCTTCATCATTATTTTTCTTCTTCAATCTTTGCGAGAATGGTGGTAGCTGTACTTCTTCTATCTCGTGTTCTAGAGGCTTGAATGTGGACGCAACTTCTGGGTTCATCTTCTTGGGCTCTTTTGAATCATATGTCAATGGGTCCTCGTTTGTCACCACTTCAAGTTGGTCGTGATGGGTTCCTCCCCTACTTTCACTATCATTTGTTCGCTTAGCAAAGAGACTGCTAAGCATTGTTCCTTTCATGTACCCCCAGAGTCGTGAGGGAGCTCAGTTGAGCTCGGCAACTCTCCTTGCGGTATATTTTTGAGTTCGCTCGCGATCTGAATTTCAAGATTTCGGATGGAAGTCGCTTGATTCTGAAGCAATGATTCATTCTTTTCAATATACTGCTTTAGCAAACTCTCTAAGGATGAAGATTACGGTGCCTGTGAACTACTGGCTTTGTTATGCATTTGACCGTTTGTTCGCGGGAAAAATCCTTGTGGCCCTTCCTTTTGCACCACTGGTTGCAAGTTGTGTTATTGATTTTTCCACGCAAAGTTAGGGTGGTTTCTCCACTAGTGGTTGTACGTATCGGAGAAAGGGTTATTCTTTATGAAGCATACTGACTGTGGATTCCTGGGCATTCTTCAATCGGATGTGCTTCTCCACAGATGACACAACTCGTGGTTGTTTGAGCAATTGCGTTGTCACACCCCGTCCCAGACTACCCTCTGAGCCTAGGAAAGGACATGACTAGAGCAGTCATCAACCCTTTATTTGACATTTACTGCCTAATAACTTCTTGCGAAAATAACTCTGATACCAATGTACAAACTCATATACAGCGGATGCCTCTTAGGCCAAATTTATTAAGTTTAAACACACAACATATTTAGAGTAATTACATTACTAGTTTCACAAGTCCCGATGCCCAAAACCTTAGTCCCTATATGAACAAATGTAACATGTGTACAATATTTACAGTAACCACCTAACCGACGATTACAATGTTTTTGTCTTTTAGTGGCAGAGCAGATATAGAGCTATCTCCTGAGGATTTGACCGCTACCTGAGGGAAAGGAAAACATTTGAAAACGGGGTGAGCTTGCTAGCCCAGTGAGTGACTTAAGAAAGAAAACTGATTCTCATGCAAAAGTCTCAATAAAGAGATTAAACTGAAATATAAATTTCTACAGTAACCTTGTACTGCAGTATAAACATTTTCAAAGCATAAAGTATATAAAGCTGCTTTTATCAGAAAACATTAAAACTGTTCCTTAGTTGAGAATAACCTTGCTGTGGTTAAATCCCAACGTCAACTGCTAGTCAAGAGAGAACCCTTTTGCTCAATCTCTGACTTTAACTACCTACGTGCACGTGGCCATACTAAGTATCATTATACCTTAGGTACTTCTGCTCAGATACCTTCTCTAAACTTGTCCTTCAGTACCGAGCTGCTCGGATAACTTCTCAAATGTCCTTCGGTATCGAGTTGGTCGGATACCTTCTCAAATGTCCTTCGGTATCGCGTTCCAAGTAAAACTAGTCATAAAATGACTTTCTCTTTAAACAATGTAAAGCATAATGCATAGAAAACATGTCTTTAAAGATACTAACGCATGCTTGGTGTATTTAAACACACATAAATAGTTTTTCAATAAACTTTCATACATGGCATGCGTTTAAAACATAACTCATGGTTTGCTTGGAAATCACTTTGTAAAACTAGCTAACATGAGAATAATCTTTCTCTAAAACATGGTTTCTTTAAAAAATTATAAATATTTAGTTAATCACCTTGATCGTTTAGGAACCATTCTCTCTAGAAGTTCCTTGGTTACCTCGGGCTCCCTTTTGAACCCTATGATCCAGATTCAATTTAAAGCTCAAATTACTCATAGTTCTAAGCCTTATCTTGAGATACTTTCTTCTATAAACATGCTCTAAAATGTCTTAGAAAGCTTACCTTAAAATATTAGCTCAGAACTTCTTGTGGTTTGGCCGGAATCGTCAAATCATCAAGACTGACCCAAGCTTACCCGATAGCTTGACCCTTCTGTATTTTTCTCAGTTTCCAGCCCGATTCCTTGGAGCTTCTTCTCCGGAAGCCCTACCCTAAAAATCAGACTCGTGGATATTTCAGATGGCTTTGGAATCACTCCAAACGAATGAGTATGCTGGGAGAACTCCTCGTCCTAAGTTGATGCTATTTCCAGACTTCACTATCCAACTACGTCTCCTCTTGAAGCTTTATGACTGACATATAGTTTTGCTATCAACGCATGTGTTTTTTCATCAACGCATAGTTTCCTCACGATCAGCCTTCATACACTCCTTAATGTTCTTTGAATTATGATCTAAAGAGAAGTCCTTGGCCTTATTTATAGGCGTCCAAAATCTCTCCAAGGCCGACACCTCCTACTTGGCCGCATGTCCAAGTGTCTTTTCTCCATACTATCAATGCAACTTTCAAGTCACCATAATCTAAGGTGTCTTCCTCTTCCTTAGCCAACAAAAAATGCTTAAATTTGCATGTCTTCTTGTGCATCCACCTCATTTGCTTAAGGCTTAAGATTTCTTCCCAATAAGCCACATGTCCGGATGACGACCTTGAATGCGTCCATCCAATCTCATATGCGTTCATCTAACCACGAATGCGCCCATCCAATTGCTGCAACATACCTATGTCTGAACACCACCAATTGGCACAAGCGTCCATTCAATCTTACCTTGTGCATCTAATTGACGCAACTTGGTCACATATGCTAGATGCTCGCAAGGTTCATCTTTGGCCACATATCCTTCTCTTTCGCATGGCTTACCTTTGCCCTATGTGTTTAACTAGGATAATGACCAACACTCTTCCAACGCATACTATTAGCCTTTGTCCTATGCACCCACATGCCTTCGGATGTCCAAGGCACAACACATCACCAATGCATAGTATTAGCTTTGTTTACCGCAAGCCTTAGCAACGCAAGACGTTTCACCATACGTCCACTATGGCTTGTCTCATCGCCGCATAGCTCATCGTCTAGTACTGCTGCCGCATAGCACCATCGCATAGTGTTGTCGCATAGCATCATCGCATGGTGTTGTCACATAGCACTGTCGCATAGCACCATCGCATAGTGTTTCCGCATAGCATCGTCGCATAGCGTTGTTGCATAGCACCATCGCATAGTGTTGCCGCATAGAACCATCGCATAGTGTTGATGCATAGCACCATCACAAACCGTTGCCGCATAGCACTAGTCTACCGCACGGCTCTTGCTCATCGTGTAGCTCTGACACCCATCGTTTAGAGAAGCATGGCTATTGTCTAGCGCACACGTCCATCACGTAGTGCCATCGCCTAGTGTCATCGTCTAATGCTGATGCCGATCGTGCAGTGCCAACGCCTCATCGTCTAACATTATCGTCTAGTGCTATCGTTTAGCGCTATCGCCTAGCTTCCACGCTTATCGTCTAGTGCTTACACTGATTGTGTAGTACTTTGTCTATCCTGTAGCCTGATCGTCTAGTGATAATGGCCAGAAATGCATGTTATTACAATGCTAAGTTATTAAACAATGAAGGTTTGCGTTGATAAAATATGTTAGATTGCGTCCAATAAGCATTAAGTTCACAACATTGCGGTCGCATGCCTTGATCGCATAGAAACAGTTAACTTTTGTATTTTTATGCAGAATATGCGTTGATGCAAGGCGGAAAGCGTGATCACAAGAAATCAACGGACGAGCGCAACGTTACTGCAAGGCTTTGCGGTGATTTGTGCTCGCAAACATCTACTCAAGAAGGATTGCCGCATAGAGCCGACGTAACTTGGTGGGCGCATCTAGGTGCAAAGCATAATTAAACACGATGGGACAAAAAGCTGATGACGGTCGAGTTCGAATTAAGTTGACAAGTCGCTAATAATAACAAGTACACAGCTTTTCGGTGACAAATATTCGGTGCATCAGTCAGAGAATTAAAGCCATCCCATTAGTGCAATCATAAGAGAGAAAACGCCTTTCACCATGAAGCTCTATAAATACTGAAGGCAACTTTCAGAAAAGGGGTTCAGCGAGTTCAGATACTTAGATAATTTTCTCCATAGTTAGAATAGCCTTGCTCTTAGATTTTCTTTTATTTTAAGCCGGAAGCGAGATGAGCGAGATTGTGCCAATAGATCATTCTGGTGAACTTGGGAGAGTGTCAGAAGCTTCAAGATCAGAGAGAGGGCCAACTCCTGCGGAAGCAGGAATATCTTTTGAACAGAATAGAGTTGACAGTGTAAAGGCCTTGGGAAGCTAGGGATTGCTGCCAGGCTCTCTATCCTTATCTTCCATTGTCATTTTATATTCAAACTTATCTATAGAAATGGAATTTACTTCTTTATATATGTTCACTCTCTGTTTATTACGCATGAGTAGCTAAATCTGTCAAATGGGTTAAGAAGCACTTAGCTAGCTTAATTGGGCATCTTCATTCTATTCGGTTATCTTGTATTATGTATGCTTCATTCGTCCATTAGTGATACTCGGGAGGGTAGTCTAAGGACAGGATCTAGGCTTGGGAAAGTCAGGTTAGAACCTAGGCTCGAGAGAGTCAGGTTAGAATGCATAATCAAGAGGTAGAAGCTTAGGAATAAACATTGTTTGCTATTAATGCATCGTATGCATCCTAGAGATAGGATATAATTGTGTGCAGTCACCTTGTGTTTGTGTGCATCTTGCATCATCGCATAAGAAAAGAGTAGAAACTTAAGAATAAGCTCTATGGACATTGTTTCATTCAACACATGCGTCCTAGAACTAGGAGCATTGCATTTGCATTGGAAAATGATTTGCTGTTGCATGAGTGAAGCATGATCGCATAGTCTGACGCATTCCCAGGAAACGCTAGCTAAAGACCTTCTCAACCCGTTCCTCCGCATACTCAGTGTATCTACTGCATTATCGAACTTTTCTAAAATCTGCCGCATACATTTACTTTATTATCGCAAACAACAACTCAATAACTATTTGATTATTTGGTTACTGCAAAGTCTTCTTGCAAAATTACCACCGCATACCATTTTCCCAAGTCCTTGAGTTCAACCCTGGACTTACCAAGAAACTCAGTGGGTTTTATACTTGGATTCCACTGAGAAAACTTGTTGTTTAATGCATTTCCATCACAGCATTTCATTCCATTATTTCATCTCATAAAATAACGCATCAAGTTTTTTGTGCCGTTGCCGGGGACTTTGGCAATTCTATGTGCTAACGGTAATTTTTTAGATTTCTTTGCAGCTCTCAATCTCTGGAGAATACGACCCAGAGATTGAGAGGATGTTCAGACGGAGACTAAGAAACAACTGCCAACAACAATAGCCAGATAAAGACAATATGGCAGAGCAACGAAGCACCAAACGCAAACATTGTCATGCCGAATCCAATCCTACTGGCAAACAATCACAATAGGCCCATTCGGGACTATGCATCGCCAAACTTCTACAAGTTCTCTCTAGGAATCATGAGGCCTACCCTTGATGGATCGCGATTCGAAATGAAACCGGTGATGTTGCAGATGATCCAGACTGTTGGATGTAAACATAAAATCTTTCTTCTTATTTTGTCACACTACACATTGATGTTCTAAATAAGCAAATGGATAGTGATGAATGATGGATTATACAAGCTTATGTTGCCATAAACTTGTTGACTTGGGATGGAAATGGAATGTGGATGCTGTGTTATGCTTATTCATACTTTATGCAATACTACTTCTAGATGTATGCGTTATTAATGGAATGCTTGTAGTATGCTATGCGTTCTCACAAGTTTCCTTGCGTTGAAACCAAGTATAATTCCACTGCAAGTTTCTCAGAGTGATCCGAGGTCGAACATAGAGATTTCTTAGTTAATGCGTTACGTTCATGATATATGTGACCGGTGTTTTTACAATTAATAAAGATTATGTTTATACAAGTATCTAAAGTTGCGGTAAAGTAAAATTGTGCAAATAAACTAAAGTTACGTTAATAAAGTCAAAAATAAACCTAAGCTATTATGATACAAGATACATGATACTGAGTTTGAGACTGACTGTGAAGATTATACAAAGGATCGTGATATGTGGTGGCAAGTCTTTATGTATGAAACAGAAATAAAAAAGATAACTAGTATAAACATCGCAAGTTATTAATTGCGTTAAAGACATAACTATGGTTTCGCTTTCCCTTGGCGTACACCTCTCGGTGATCGGCCATGTTCCCACATCTCCGTGGTGAAACAGGGATGAACGTAATGAACGCAAGGTTGCTTCCATCTCTTGAAGTACTTCTCGCTTTAGTTAACGTATTCTTCCAACCTTCTCTCGACAGGAGGAATGGCATCTTCACTTCTACTCTCATAGGTGAAGATGCCATCTAGCATGCTTTAGCTAAACATATTTATTTCTTTAACCCAATTAATTTACTTGCTCAATTGTTACTAATTACTAGGGGATTAAGAAAACTACATAGAGAAAGCGATTTACGGATGAACGAAAATAGACAGAAAGATGGAGATGGAAATGATCATGACATTCAATACAAAGATTTAGCGTCTGATACATGGTGTGAATGATAGACTAAGAAAATGAATATAATTGATGATAAAGAGATAGAAACAAATACAGAAGAGTGCCAACGTCTTGACATAGATCGGAACATCCAACTACGTTTGTGTGCCAATCACAACTTTAACTCATGAATTTTAAAGGAGTTGTCTCTTGTTTCTTTTATTTTTCTTTTGCATTTTTCTCTTTTCATATTGCGTTGTTCTTGGAAACCTACCTTCGTTTTGGCTTGCTCCCACAGGTGTCATGCGAACATCCAACTACGAGCAAGCTCCTTTCACAACTTAACTCTTATCAGGTTGGGATTTTTTTTTTTTGTATTTCCCTTGTGCTGACATTGGAGTTTATATGAAATGTTTGTTTTTTTTTTTGAGATGATGAGTGCATTTTTCTTAATGACCGCATCACTTGATCTCATCTGTTCAGACCTTCCCCACCCCCAAATTTAGAGATGCGTAAGGTCTTCATTGCGTTGTTTGGACAAACTAGACAAGCACTTAGACAAAATTTTGAAAAGAAGGTTTGAGCAGAATTTTGAAGGGTAAAAGGTAAAGCATTGCTAAGCTACGAATTAACTAAATGTTAGTTAGAAATTACAAAGGGTTGGAAATGTTTCTAAGTGTATGCATATAACTCATCACGGCAGTGCAATGACTAATGCAAAATAGAATATCAAGAATATCGCAAATAATGACAAAGGATGATAAAGAAGAGGCTATTTCGTACTTGAAAGAAATGTTACTTAGTTGTATTAAAAATTAACTAAGTATACAAGGAATTACAATTAACACAATACAAAAATTTGAAGTACGTACAAAGAATCAAAGAATTTAGATAAACCTAGAAAAATACTGAATTGCATTTATCTTTTGAATTTGATTCAGATGGGTGCACGATTAAAAATTACACCGCGCTTCCATTAACGCAAATACATTTTTGCTGAGGATGGGCAACAACGCATGTACTCCCGCAACACACCCCTTAAATCAACGCATTTTCGGAGGATAGGTGCACGGTATTTCTACAAGCGTAACACTACCTCAACATAGTGCATTTTCGCTAAGGACGGGCAAAGAACACATACGAGCGCAACACACCCCTCAAAACAATGCATTTGGGTCTAATGGACGCAAAGGGTATCTGTTATCATGGAATGCACCCATCATCGCGTTACATACCAATTTTTATTTTATCTTTTTAATTCATCAATAACGCAAATCAAAAAGACTTTGCGGTGTTCAACGTTTCATCCAATCATTCACAAAAATTTTAAGAACATCGCTACTAATGCATGCCAATTAAAGGAATTAAACATGACATGGAAAGAAACTAATGAATTAAATTGAAGGAAAATACAGAAAGCGTTAAAGGCTAATTCTAATAAGCAGTAAATAACGCAATTTAGAAAGTAATGAAGAAAGCAATTAAGCATAGAGATAGGGATGCTGATTGAAAGAAGTTTTCAGAATTACTGCAATAGCATCCCCCACAAGTGGTTAATCCTACTTGCCCAAGTCAATGGTATCCATGCGTCGATCCACATCGTCCCCGTAGTAAGGCTTAATACGTTGACCATTGACTTTAAATGTGTTGTTTTCGTCTTGATTTGTCAGTTCCACTACGCCATGGGGAAAGATAGTCTTGATTCGGAATGGCCCAGACCAGCATGACTTCAACTTCCCTGGAAACAATCGCAAACGCGCATTAAACAGAAGTACCTGTTGACCCTCGAAGAATGTCCCGTTGCTTATGCGGTCATCATGCCACTTCTTAGTTCTCTTCTTATAGATCTTGACATTTTCGTAGGCGTCCCTTCGCCATTCGACCATCTGGTTCAGTTGCAATTTCCGAACTTTCCCCGCACTTGCTAGATCAAAGTTTAGCTTCTTGCATGCCCACATCGCCTTGTGCTCCAACTCGAGAGGCAGATGACAAGCTTTTCTGAAGACCAAGGCATATATGGACATGCCAATTGGCGTTTTATAGGTAGTCCTGTATGCCCACAGTGCTTCGTCGAGCTTGGGTGACCAATCCTTCCTAGAGGTACTAACTACTTTCTCCAAGATAGTTTTGATGTCTTAGTTAGAAATCTCTGCTTGCCCATTAGTCTGTGGGTGATAAGCAGTTGCAACTCTATGGCTAACATTAAATTTAGTTAACAGGTTGGTGATTATGCAGTTGATGAAGTGAGAGCTTTCATCGCTTATTAAAGCTCGTGGCGTTCCATATCGAGCAAAAATATTCTTCTTGAGAAACTTCGCCACTGTGGCCACATCATTCTTGGAACATGTAATGGCCTCAACCAAATCGATACATAATCAACCACGACCAGGATGTAATGATGACCTTCTGATGGTGGAAATGGGCCCATAAAATCGATTCCTCATACATCAAATAATTCAACCTCCAAGATTGACGTCAAAGGCATTTCATTTCTTTTAGACATATTCCCCATCCCGTGGCATCTATTGCACTGCACAACGTGAGCATGGGCATCATTAAACAATGTTGGCCAGGAATAGCCACTCTATAGGACCTTTGCGGCTATCTGCTGCCCCCCAAAATGTCCTTCGTAAGGGGACTAATGACAAAGCTCCAGAATGTGCTTGACTTTGTGCTCAGGAATGCAACGATGTAAAATGTGATTAGGTCCAAGTTGATACAAGAATGGGTCATCCCAAAAATAAAACTTGACGTCATGTCTCAACTTCTTCTTCTACTGGTAATATAATATTCTGGTATTTGACCGCAAACGATGAAGTTCACAATGTCCACATACCAGGGAACATTAATGCCTACTGACATCAACAGTTCATCAGGGAATCTTTCTTCAATATCTTTTTCGTTCTCCTGAACCTCACAATTTTTTTATCTTGACAGATGATCAGCGACTCGGTTCGCGATGCCCTTTCGGTCCTTGATTTCTAGGTCAAACTCTTGCAGGAGCAACACCCACCGTATCAGTCTCGATTTTGCATCCTTCTTTGTCATCAGATATTTGATCGTAGAGTGATCAGTATACACCACAACGTTTGTTCCGATTAAGTATTGTCGGAATTTATCCAGTGCAAATACCACTGCGATCATTTCCTTTTCTGTGGTTGTATAATTCTCTTGCGCATCATTCAACATTTTATTCGCATAGTAGATAGGATGCAAAACCTTGTCCTTGCGCTAAATCAAAACTGCGCCCATAGCATACCTGCTAACATCACATATCAACGCAAATGGTTGTGTCTAATCAGGTGCAATCAGAATGGGTGCGGTGATGAGTGCATTCTTCAGTGTTTATAATGCTTCAATGCACGCATTATCAAAATCATACTCACGGTCAGCTTCAAGGAGCGCACTTAGGGGCCTTACGATCTGGAAGAAGTTGCGAATAAATCTTCGATAGAACCTAGCATGTCCCAGAAAGCTCCTAAGTGTTTTCACGTTTACTGGTGGAGGTAGATTAAAAATTACGTCGATTTTCGCCTGATCAACTTCCAATCCTGCCTTCAATATTTTATGACCCAGTACAATTCCTTCTTCAACCATAAAGTGGCATTTTTCCCAGTTTAGAATAAGATTAGTTTCCACACATCTCTTCAAGACTTTCTCAAGGTTAGATAAACAGGAGTCATAATTATTGCCGAAAACTGAAAAATCATCCATGAATACCTCGACTGACTCCTCCAAGTAATCGGAAAATATTGCCATCATACATCGTTGAAAAGTACCTGGTGCATTGTAGAGTCCAAACGACATGTGACGGAATGCGAATGTACCAAATGGGCACATGAAGGTTGTCTTATCTTGATCCTCCGGTGCAGTAGCAATTTGGTTGTACCCTGAGTAGCCATCAAGAAAACAGAAGAATTCATTCCCAGCAAGTTTGTCTAACATCTGATCAATAAACGGGAGTGGGAAGTGGTCCTTTTTAGTGGCCAAATTTAACTTGCGGTAATCCATACAGATTCTCCACCCCATAGTTGTTCTTGTGGGAATTAATTCATTCTTGTCGTTGGTGACAACTGTCATCCCCCCTTTCTTCGAAATGCATTGCACTGGGCTCACCCAGCTGCTATCAGATATCGGGTAGATAACGCCTGCATCCAGCCACTTCACTATTTCGTTCTTCACAACCTCCCTCATGGCAGGCTTCAAGCGACGTTGCCTTTCTATCGATCCCGTTTTTCCTTCTTCCAGACTAATCTTGTGCATGCAATATGAGGGACTGATTCCTCGAATGTCTGCCAAGGTCCATCCAAAAGCCTTTGCGTTGTTCTTCAGGATCTGGATGAGTGCATCTTCCTTCTCCTTACTCAGCGAGGCAGATATGATAACAGGTAACGTGTTATTACCTCCTAAGTAAGCATACTTGAGGTGCACAGGCAACGGCTTCAACTCTAACACGGGTGGTTCCTCCAAGGATGGCTTAGTGCGTTGCGATGTTCATTCAGATAACTTGAGTGGTTCAAAATTTGATTCAACTTGTATTGCGGTGCAGTTCTCCTTCCACATTGTGCCGATTCCAAAATCTTCTTCCTTCAACTCTTCTAGGGGCTCATGCCAAGGTTCTTCCCGCAATTCCTCAACATATTGGCAATTCTCCATATCACTTGGGTATTTCAACACATTGAGAACGTTGAACTTCACTTGCTGATCGTCAACCCTGATGGTGAGTTCTCCTTTTTGTACATCGATCAGTCCTCTCCCTATTGCAAGAAATGGGCGACCCAAGATAATAGGCACTTCTCTGTCAGCTTCATAATCTAATATGATAAAGTCCACAGGGAAGATAAACTTATCCACTTGCACGTGTACATCCTCTATTTTACCCTCGGGATGCATTATCGATCTATCGGCCAACTGTAATGTGATCGTAGTTGGTCTTTGATAACTTGTAGAAATACAAGTAATTTATGCCACCTTATCTAGATATTGTGGCCAAAAGTTAGTAATTATGCGCCAATTGTATGAAAATTAAACTAGTATGACAATAATTACAAATGTTTGCAATTACACTCACTAACGCCAAAAAGATGGAGGACAAGCCAAACTTGACTTTGTTTTGTAGGAGACCAAGTCACCACTTGCGCTCAAGGCTCATGAGAAACTAATCAACGCATCTCTGTCACATTGCATCGTCCATCAACCATGAAGAGACGATTACCGAAGTAACGGCGCAATGCAACAGTCGGTCTAGAGTTATGCTTCGAACGCATGCAGTTATAAAAACAAACATCGTATGCGAACCCATGATCAAAAGATGCAGCTGAGCAACGCAAAGGCGGAGGATTAAGACACGTGTACAACTAACTGTTGTGCAGATTTGACGGTTTGATTGCATAACAGAAGGAATAATATCCCTCCATCTTCGGAATTTCCATAACAAAATTAGGGACCACAAGGCTGGAGTCAAAGGATCTGCTTCTATAAATACCCTAGCGAATTCAGAGAAAATTATACTATTTGATATTGGGCTAAGTGCTGTAAGATTTTAGAGAGAAAAGGCTGAGCTGAGTGTTGAAAAGAAGAAATCTGGGAAGAGAAAGAGATAAGGCCGAGAGGTAAATCTCAGATCCGACCAGCTGTATACCCGATCGAAGCTCTGTGCAGAGACCCCTGCTACCGGTGGAGCAAGCCTGAGAGGGAAGCTCTTCCTACCATTGAAACCATCCTATTTGGCAAGCAGATTTCCATCGAATTTATGCCAAGACATTGGCACCGGATTGTATCTGTTCTATCTTTCTTTCATTGTATTCCATATTGTCTTTATCTATTCATTCACACATCATGTATCAAACACTTAGTAGAAATATTAAATGTTTCGATAGATTTCATTTACCATTCTCTGTCTATTTTCGTTCACCCATTAGTCACTTTCTCCATGATGTTTTCTTAATCCCTTGATGAGCAATATAAATCACCAAGAACTTAATATGTATTAAAGTTATAAAATACGTTTAGCTAAAACATGCTAGTCGGCATCTTCACCTGTGAGAGTAGAAGTGAAGATGTCATTCTGATCTATCGAGAGAAGGTCAGAAGAGTGCATTAACTAAAGCAAGTAGTACTTTCAGACATGGAAGCAACCTTTCGTTCATTACGTTAAACTCTGTTTCACCACAGACATGTGGGAAACACAGCCGATCACTGAGAGGTGTACGCCAAGAGAAGAGCGGAACAGTATTTACACCTTCAATTCAATTAAGAGATTGCGTTGTTTGTAATACTTATCTTTCTCTTTCTAATCTGTTCACAAGACTTGTCGTCGCATCCCACGTCTTTGCACAATCTTCACAGCCAGCCTTAATCCTATTATCTTGCACATAAAGCCTGTATCTTGTAACATCTAGCTTAGGTTTATCGCATTTTTATGTTTTATCGCATTTTTACCGCTTTCCTTTATTTTACTTAATTTACATACTATACACACTTTTATATAGAATTGAAAAAACCCAGTCGCATATACCATGAACATACTGCAATAACTGGCACCACTTCCCCATGTTCAACCTCGGATCACACCGAGAAACTTGCGGTGGAATTACACTTGGTTCCATCATAAGGAAACTTGTGCAGGGCATATTACTTGAGCATCTCTAACTAACGCATAAATAGTAGTAGTATCGCATCATCATGAGCATTGAATATCATAAATACAAATCACGCGTTTACAAGTTTATGGCGCCGTTGCCGGGGACTTGGTCAACGGTTTATTGTTTGAGTGGTTTTTGGTATTTTGCAGGACAGATCTCAATGTACTAGTTGTTTAACGTGGAGAGCAGCTTGACGGTGTATGAGTTCTGGTGCTGAACTAGAATTTGTAGCTGACCTTGAGATCGAGCGAACCTTCCGCACGAGGATACGCCATAATAGGAATTGGCGAAAAAAGGCGGCCTGCATGGCAAATAATAATGATAATGCGGTGCCAAAAGTAAATCAAAGGG
>NW_024064773.1:714414-735333 GCF_009727055.1 Benincasa hispida | reverse complement strand
ATCGCAATATCCCAATGCGAAACTATGCGGCACCCAACCTATACGATTTTTCGCCTGGAATCTCAAGGCCAACTGTTGAGGAGAATGCCCGTTTTGAGATCAAGCCGGTCATGTTACAAATGATCCAGAACGCAGGGTAGTTTGGGGGTCTACAAGGTGAAGACCCGCATGCCCACCTGACCAACTTTGTGGAGATGTGCGGCAATTTCTCCCTACCTGGCATAACTCCAGAGAACATTAGGTTATATCTGTTCCCTTACACCTTGAGGGATGAGGCTAAGAAATGGGCTTATTCGTTAGAGCCCAATGAAATCACGTCATAGAGGCAACTGGTTGAGCGATTTATGAAGAAGTTCTTCCCGCCGGTTGTCAACGCAAGAAGACGAAAGGATGTGCTGAACTTTGAACAAAAAAAGAACGAGACCTTGAGCACCGCCTGGGTGCGATTTAGAAGGTTGGTGAAAAACTACCCGCATATTGGGATTCCCGATTGCGTCTTGATGGAAATGTTTTATAATGGCCTGAACAGAGCAACGCAGTCTGTTGTTGATGCCTCCGCGGCAAGAAGTTTTATGGACAAAACATACACCGAGGCCAAGGTCATCCTCGACCGCATCTCGCGGAACATGAATGACTGGATTGATGACGGTTATGGAGGTCGAGGGAACGAGAGAAGGAAAAATGAAATAGCCATTGTCCCGGTAGAGACAATGACTACATTGGCAGCTCAGATGGCCATTGTAACCTCAATCCTCCAATCAATGGCCATTAATCAAGGAGCCATTGCTCCAAAAACAGCGCAACCTGCTTCACCGGCTCAAGTGGCCACAATTGGTTACGTTAACTGTGGAGGGGCTCCCAGAGCTGAAGGATGTCCATTGAATCTGTAGCAAGTATGTGCCATCCAGAATAACCCATTCAACAACACTTGGATCATAATCAAGGGGGTAACAAAGGGAACCCTCCATTTCACCATAATCAATTCAACAACACTAGGCGGGCCAATAAACCATCAAGGGGGTAGCAGAGGGAACCCTCCATTTCACCATAATCAAGGGCAATCAAGATCGCAGAACCAGCAACCATCATCCTCATCTAATCCCTCAGGAGGATCGTTGGAGGCGCTTCTAAAATAATACATGGATAAGAATGATGCGGTAATGCAGGCCCAAGCATCCTTTATACGAAATCTGGAAGTCCAAATGGGCCAGCTGGCTTCTGAGTTGAGAAATCAGACACCTATAACACTGCCCAGCAACTCTGAAGCCCCAGGATCGACAGAGAAAGAGCAATGTCCATGAAGACATTGAGCAGACAAGCTTGACCGCCTGCGGAGATGTGGATTGTGAACATAAGAGACTATGCAAATTTTCGGTCCATATCTCGATACTACATTTATTTTGCTTTATTGAATTCCTTCTTTAATTTTTGAACTAAGCTTTAATGATTCAATTAATGCAAATTTTGACTCTTCGAATTTTATTCTTCAGTTACTTCTGTGCATTTAATTCATTCTTGCATTTAATTCTTTGAGTTTTCTGTAGTCAGTGTATGAGCTTTAATTTGTGAATGATTGAGTCATAAAGAAAAATAAATAATAACAATAACAAAAATAAAATGCCTATGTAACAAAAATAAAACATTGAACAAGAAGAAAGCAAAATGACAATAGACGCAGCCCAAGCTTATTAGGAATGCATTGCGATCACCTGACTCAACGATATTGAGTTGAGGGATGTGTTGCGCTCGTATATATCCTTTGCCCGTCCATAGCCAAATGCACTGTGTTGAGGTATCCTCCAGAAATGCGTTGGTTAAGGGGTGTGTTACGGGGATATATGCGTTGTTGCCTGTCCTCTGCAAAGATACAGTTGCATTAGTGAACACGATACGTTATAACTTATCATGCATCCATTCAAATAAAATTTTGTCTGGTAATTTGGGAAGAAGTCCAATTGATTCGTATCCCCAAGCAATTATGGCTTGGCAGGTGAAAGGACATCTTTTTCTAAAAATTCCATAAATGCGGGACGTGGAATGACGCGCCTGTTGAGATGCTCGAGGTCAGTCGCCGAGCGAATCGGATTGGGCCCCACCACGGCCCAACCTATAAATACCCTCTTCCCCTTCTTTGGAAATTCTTTACAAGCAACTCGAAACCCTAGCATTTTTCTTTCAGAACTCTTTTCTCTCCCAAAAATCTCTAAGTTATCAGTCCCTTTTTCAGACCCCTTTTCTTCTCCAAATCCGTTTCAATGGCCGACTAAACTTCAAACCAACCTGCTTCACCGTCTGTCCCTGACCAAGCAGCCATGCGAGAGCAGCATTCCTCGCTGCCAGTTGCAGGCTTGCCGCCCAAACCCGTTCTGTCCCAAGGCCCACCGGAAGAACCCGGAGAAATCCCTTGGCCGTTAGGCCTCCTGCGTTCAAAAGAGGAGGAAGCACTGAAAGCTTGCCAACACCAACACCGTCCGTCTCCACTGAAAGTGAACGGAAGAGGCGAGACGACACGAAGGTGTTTGGCAATATCCTAAAGCACCTTGGTAGGCAAGGAGGAGGGACTGCCGAGTGCAGGGGTTGTAAACCAGCACTGCCTACGGAGGAGGAGACGAGTAGTGATGGTGGAAGATGTGGTGGCTGAAGAAAAAGATAAAGGGAATAATGTTTTGGTCCCGGAGACTCCAGAGGCCACCATCATTGCAAAATTTTTTGATGAGCCTCCACAAATGGAAGAATAGGAGATTGCGATCATTGAAAAAGAAGAAAACGATATCGCAGTTGAAGAGGCCGGAGAAGCAGAGATAGAGTTAATAGCTTCTGACATTGCGATGGAGGAAGTCGCTAGAGATGTGCTGCCAGAAGAGGCCAAGAAGGAAGAGTTGAAGGCAGCTGAGGCAGAGAAGGAAGTCGGAGCTAGATTGAAGAAGGCAGTAGAGGCCGAGAAGGAAGACGAGAAGAAGAAGAAAAGAAAGGAAAATAAGGCTAGAAAGGTGGAGTCGTCGCATCATCACAAGTCCAGAAAGAACAAAGAGAAAAGGATGATGACAAAGATAAAGAGGCTAAGAAGAAGATGAGAGAGGAGAAAGAAGAGAGAAGGTTACGTCGAAAGGAGAAGAGGTACCTGAGAGAAGAAGAAAAAGCCAAGCAGAAAGCTACAAGTCCCGAGAAGGATAGAGAGTCGACCTTCGTAAGGGAGGTTAGGGGGAAACGGCGCAGTTGATGAAGCCGCCGTAACCTAAAGCAACATAATTATTTGCGACAGACGAAGGAGAAGAAACAGAGGGAACCCCCCCAATACGGCGTCACAAGGAGAATGCGCCGCAAGGGTCTAGCATCGACCCTCAGCAATTAATGTTAGCACTAGAAGAGGAGGAAAGAAGAAGAAAAGAAGAAGAAGAGAAGAAAGAGAATATGGAGTAGGGCAAGCTCATCATTGCAGAAGGGAACAAAAGAAGAAGATTAGAATTTGAAGAAATGCGAAGAAAAAACGAGCTTGCCCGACTTGAAGGGATCCGAAAACGCGAAGAGGATCAGCGCCTATTGCTGGCCTCTGAGCAGATTGAAGAAGAGTTTGAGAGAGAAGAGAGAGAGGCAGAAGAAGAAGAAAGGAGAAAGAAGGAAGAAGAGGAAAGATTGCGTACGGAAGAGAAGAGGAGGAAGGGCGAAACAAACAAAAAGCGCTTGCACAAAAGTAAGGGCAAAGAACTCGCTGAACGCGAGAAAGAGGAACAACACAAGGAGTGGGAAAAGAGATTAAGGCAAGCAGCCCACCTTGCGCAAGCAAAAGGAAAAGACGTAGCAGAGAGCAGCGAGCCTGCATTGGCTAAGAAGCGATCATCTAAGAGAAAGGAGAATGATGATTTGCTGATAGAGATGGGCTTCTACCCTACACCAACCCCACTACCTGATCTCATCACGAGTGTCATTGTGGAGCATGAGTGGGACACTTTCTGTCAGTGCCCATCAATCATTGTGCCTTAGGTAGTGTGGGACTTCTATTGCGGGTGTTTTCACGGGAATAGGGATGAGGTGACTTTCAAAGGAGAGACAGTACATTTCAGCGCAAAGGACATCAATGAACTTTATCAAATAAGGGATAACCCTGATGCACCAGGGAACAATATCATTGATGATCCTTCAGAAGAACTGATGAGAGACGTGCTGAAGGTACTAACCCAACCAGGTACAAGATGGACAATCTCTCCTAAAGGCATCTGCACTCTGAAGTCTAAGTCTTTGCTACCAAGGGAAGGCTCTGGGTTTATTTGGTCAAGAAGCAGCTGATCCCAATAACGCATGACAGAACTGTATCAAGTTACCGGGTGATGGCCGCATATTGTATTACATGCGACATTCCTATTGATGTGGGAAGGTTGATCGCAGGGCAGATTAGAGCACTAGTGGGGCATATATGGGGGCAATACTTCTTCCCGTGGATTGTCTCAAGTTTATGCCTAAGTGCGGGTGTAGGCATTGATGAGGAGCCCATGACAGAAGTCCATAGCCTCATCAACATCAAAATTCTGAGGATGCTCCTTAAGGATTCCCCACATTGCCCGGAACGGCCAACAAAGAGACCTACGATTGATTTGAATGCGCTGCAGGAACACATACCAAAAAGAAGAAAAAGAGAAGATAAGGGAAAAGAGAGGGTGCATGAGTCACCAGCGTATGATCCTGAGCCCTTAAACCCTCTTCCCTTAGTCATCAGATCTCCAAACCTTCCAAGCCCGCCAGCGCAAACCTCCTCCCCTTTTCATAAACCTATTATCAATCTTCCTCTTTTCCTCAACTCTCCAATTCAACCAGCAACCCCATCTTCACCAACAACTTCTTCACCACACCCCACTACCCCACCACCGCAAGTTGATGACCCACACGCTTTGGGTGAAGGCACATCTGCCCAACCCCAAAACGGTGTTGGCGAGACATCGCAGGCATAACCATCCTCCACCTCCTTGGTTGCTGAATTAACTGAACTGAGAAGCCTCTTCGCCCAACAGCAAGACCTTGTCTCTCAGCAGCATCAATTTTTCAACCATCGATTTAAGGTAGCAATGGAGCGCATTGATAAGATTCAATGCAGTGCTGCAACTTCAAGGGAAGCACTCATCAATATCCAGTGCAGTATGCATAGGATCTTCCAACACCAGCGGCAGATAGTGGAGCGCAATCAAGAATACTTCAACTTTCTCACCACCTATCTACATGGTCTGATGGTGCCTTCACATCTAAGGCAACACTTCATTTTTTACGATGGCTCTGTTGCCCCGCCTCAATACCCTCCACCAGATCCTCCTGCTTCTCAACCTTAGTTTTTATTCTTTCTTCAATTTTAAGTTTTAATGCGGCCATTCTTTAATTATATTCAATTATTTTATTATTTTGTAAGTTAACTAAATTCTTTGACTCTTGTATAAGCATAAGAAAATTTTGTTTGTAATGCGACCATTTGTAGTATATTCACATGCTTTGTTAATAGTCAATACAATCAAAGTACATGATTCACTCTACTCTTTTCCTGTTCCTCTTTCTTTATCTTCCTTTGTTAATATTTGCTATATTTTTACTCTTGTATTTTTACGATCTTCATTGCGTTGCTATGACGTATTATATGTTACACTTAGAAACATTTTCTGTACTTAGTAAATTATGGCTAACTCTTAGTTTAGCAGTACTTTACCTTTTATCTTTCAAAGTCCTGCTCAAACCTTCTTTTTAGAATTTTCTTCTAAGTGTTTATCTAGTCTATCCAAACAACGCACTGAGGAACTTGCTCATCTTTAAATTTAGGGGTGGAAAAGGTCTGAGCAGATGAAATTAGAAGTATGTAGTCTTTCAAAAAATGCGTCCATTTTCGTTTAAAAACAAAACTGTTCCCAACCTGTTAAGAGTTTACTTGTGAAAGGAACCTGCTCATAGTTGGATGTTCGTATGACACCCGTAGGAGCAAGCCAAAACGAAGGTGGGTTTCCAAGAACAACGTAGTATAAGCAAAAAAAGGGAAAAAGAAGGCAAGGGACAACTCCTCTAATATCATGAGTTAAAGTTAGAACTGGCACACTATCATAGTTGGATGTTCGCATGACACCCGTGGGGACAAGCCAAAACGAAGAGTGTAACCATGACCAATTTTCTTTAAGTGAATAAATGACGAAAAGTTTTGCTCACTGCATATAGATACATCAAGTTGTTTTGATAAGGAAAAGATAAACATTCTATTTTGAAAACTCAAAAAGTGTCTTTGAGTAGAATTTTGTTACATAGAATCATAAAGTAAGGCTTGCTAAGAATTAGCAAGGATAGAAGGAAAGTGTGATGTCAGGTAATGTGCCTAAGTGTAACATTCGGAGCAACCAATCATCGCAGAAATATAGGATAGGAATGGAGCATGATTACCTTAGTAGAAGATATGCTTGAGGACAAACATATATCTAAATTTGGGGGTGTGATAACTTGTAGAAATACAAATTATTTATGCCACTTATCTAGATATTGTGGCCAAAAGTTAGTAATTATGTGCCAATTGTATTAAAATTAACCTAGTATGACAATAATTATAAATGTTTGCAATTACACCCACTTAACGCCAAAAAGATGGAGGACAAGCCAAACTTCTCTGTTTTGCAAGAGACCAAGTCACCGCTTGCGCTCAAGGCTCATGAGAAACTAATCAACACATCTCTGTCACATTGCGCCGTCGATCAACCATGAAGAGACAATTACCAAAGTAACGGCGCAATGCGACAGTCGGTCCAGAGTTATGCTTCGACCGCATGCGGTTATAAAAACAAACACCGCATGCAAACCCATGATCGAAAGATACAGTTGAGCAACGCAAAGGTGGAGGATTGAGACACGTGTACAACTAACCGTTGTGCAGATTTGACAGTCCGATTGCATAATAGAAGGAATAATATCCCTCCATCTTCAGAATTTCCATAACAAAAGTGGGGACCACAAGGCCAGAATCAAAAGATCCGCTGCTATAAATACCCCAGCGAATTCAGAGAAAATTATGCTATTTGATACTGGGCTAAGTGCTGTAAGATTTTAGAGAGAAAAGGCTGACTCAAAATACAATCGGGAATCACGATATGTGGATAACTCTTCACTAATTGTCTGAAACGCACCCAAGCGGTTCTCAAAGTTTCATACCCCTTTTGTTCAAAATTCAACACATCCCTCCGTCTCCTTGCATTGATGACTAGAGGGAAGAATCTATTCATAAATCTTTCAACCAAATGTTCATATGCGTTAATCTCATCTGGCTCTAACAACTGAGCCACCTCTTTGGTTCATCTCGCAGTGTATATGGGAAGAGATATAATTTAAGTCCTTCTTGAGTCACACCAGACATAGAGAATGCGCTGCACATGTCTACAAAGCTCGTCAAATGAGCATGCAGGTCTTCTTCTTGTAATCCTCCAAATTTCCCCGCATTCTGAATCATTTGCAGCATAATTGGTCTTATCTCAAAATTCACATTCTTCTCAACTGTAGGTCTTGAAATTCCTGGCAAGAAGTTATAATAATCCAGCGCCACCTAATTTCTTATAGGGATGTTGCGGTCAGCAGCAAGAAAAACTGGATGTTACGCTGGTCGGTTCACCTCGTGATTCCCTGCAGGTGCCTCATTGTTATCTATCATATTTCTTCTAAGCTTAAGTCGGCCCTGATGTTCTCTTGCACGAAAAATATATTTGATCTCTGGGTCAGCTTAGAATTTCTGGATCACTCCAGTACTCATAAACCGTCAGACTGCTCTTCGCAATAAACAACCAGTACAAAGAGATTTGTCCTGCAAAATATCACAAACTTATTCAACACTAACCGTTACAATCCCCAGCAACAGCGCCATAAACTTGTAAACATAAAATCTTTCTTCTTATTTTGTCACACTACGCATTAGCATTGATGTTCTAAATAAGCATATGGATAGTGATAAATGATGGATCATACAAGCTCAAGTTGCCATAGACTTGTTGACTTGGGATGGAAATGGAATGTGGATGCTGTGTTACGCTTATTCATACTTTATGCGATACTACTTCTAGATGTATGCATTATTAATGGAATGCTTGTAGTATTCTATGTGTTGTCACAAGTTTTCTTGCATTTAAACCAAGTATAATTTCACTGCAAGTTTCTCGGAGTGATCCGAGGTCGAACACAAGGATTGCTTAGTTAATGCGTTACGTTCGTGATATATGCGACCGGTGTTTTTACAATTAATAAATATTGTGTTTATACAGGTATCTAAAGTTGCAGTTTAGTAAAATTGTGCAGATAAACTAAAGTTGCGTAATAAAGTGCGACAAAAATAAACCTAATATAAACCTGATACATGATACTGAGTTTGAGACTGACTGTGAAGATTATACAAAGGATCGTGGTATGCGGTGGCAAGTCTTTATGTATGAAATAGAAATGGAAAAGATAACTAGTATAAACATTGCAAGTTATTAATTGCATTAAAGACATAACTACGGTTCCGTTTTCCCTTGGCGTACACCTCTCGGTGATCGGTCGTGTTCCCATATCTCTGTGGTGAAACAGGGATGAACGTAATGAACACAAGGTTACTTCCATCTCTGGAAGTACTTCTCGTTTTAGTTAACGCATTCTTCCAACCTTCTCTCGGCAGGAGGAATGGCATCTTCACTTCTGCTCTCACAGGTAAATATGTCGTCTAGCATGCTTTAGCTAAACATATTTATTTCCTTAACCCAATTAATTTACTTGCTCAATTCTTACTAATTACAAGGGGATTAAGAAAACATCATGGAGAAAGCGATTTACGAATGAACGGAAATAGACAGAAAGATGGAAATGGAAATGATCAGGACATTCAATACTAAGATTTAGCGTCTGATACATAGTGTGAATGCTAGACTAAGAAGATGAATACAATTGATGATAAAGAGATAGAAACAAATACAGAAGAGTGCCAACGTCTTGACACAGATCTGGGCAGTGGATTTGCTTGCCGAAGTATGGAATGGATGAAGAGAAGAGCTTCCCTCTAAGGATTGCTCGTCCGATAGAAGTTATCTTGGTACAGAGCTTCAACAACGAGGATCGAAAGGATTTGCCCTGAGACTCACCTGTCAGTCTAGTCTCTTAAATCTTCCCAAATCTTCTCCGATCAGGCTCTTCAGACCAGTCTCTCTATCAATATACAAATATCAAAATATGCCCATATCAAGTATATCTTTTCAGTGGAATGGCCGGAGCTATTTATAGGCTCAGCTTTGACTTTCTGACTTGTGGACCCCACTATATTGTTAAGGCAGTTCCGGAAATGGTGGAGTGAATATTACTTCTGTTACACAATCAATCCCTTCAGAAATGCACAACAGTCAAAATCCACCACAATTGTGTTGCTCTTTACATCTTCGATCGTTTGCCTGCATGCGGTGTTATTTTTATTAATGCATGCGGTTGAGATTGCGTTAATCGCTTAGCTCTTGATCGATTGTCACATGCACCGTCATTGTGTTGATCATCTATTCATTCCTGAATGATGGGCGCAATGCGATGTAGATGCGTTGTTCTTTTTATCTTGAGCCATGAACGCATGCGGTGACTTGATTTCCTGCAAAATAGACTTGAAATATTCTTTTCTACCATCGCAATGGTGTCAGTGGGTGTATTGATGACAATTTATAATTCTTGCATTTCTTAGCTACTTTCTATATAATTAACACAACTTTCCTTTCTTTTGACCGTAATATCTAAATAAAATAGTATAAATAACTTGTATTTCTACAAGTTATCACACCCTCAAATTTAGATATATGCTTGTCTTCAAGCATATCTTCTACTAAGGTAATATTGCTAAATTCCTGTCCTAAATTTTACGTCGATTGGTTGCTCCGAATGCTCCACCTAGGCACATTACTTAACATCGCAATTTTCTTTCTATCCTTGAAAGTTCATAACAAAGTCCTACTTTATTATTCTATACTACAAATTTTTGCTCAAAAATGCTTTTTTAGTTTTAAAAAGAATGTTTACCTCTTCTTGTGAAAACAACTTGATGCGTCTGGATGTGGTGGTCAAACTTTGATTCATTTATTTAGAGACCGTTGATCAGGGTTACACCCTTCGTTTTGGCTTGTTCCCACAGGTGTCATGCGAACATCCAACTACGTTTGTGTGCCAATCACAACTTTAACTCATGAATTTCAGAGGAGTAGTCTCTTGTTTCTTTTATTTTTCTTTTGCATTTTTCTCTTTTCATATTGCATTGTTCTTGGAAACCTACCTTTGTTTTGGCTTACTCCCACGGGTGTCATGCGAATATCCAACTACGAGTAGGCTCCTTTCACAACTTAACTCTTTTCACGTTGGGATTGTTTTTTAGTTTCCTTTGTGCTCACATTGGAGTTTATATGTTATATTTTTTTTTTTGGAGATGATGAGTGCATTTTTCTTAATGACCGCATCACTTGATCTCATCTGCTCAGACCTTATCAGATGACTGCGATGATGAGGGTTGTCTGGGACGGGGTGTGACAACTTGGTATCAGAGCATAAGTTTCTTAGACAATTGAGGAATTAGTTTATACTAGCTTAGTATCAAAGCATAAGTTTCTGGGAAAGTTGAAGGGTTAGTTGATACTAGTTTGGTATCAAAGTATATGTTCTTGGAAACCAGAGGGTTGAGTAAAAAAAACCTGAGTTTTGAGCTTAGTAAAACCAAAAGGGAAGTGTGGTAGAGTAAAGGTTTAAAGAGAAAACCTAAGAAATTAGTCAAAATGAGACTAAGAGGAATAGCGGAAGTGGTATGACCTAGCAGGCAACCGGAGCTGGAACTCAACACGCTACATGAAAATCTACCGAGGAAGGTAAGTATGAATTTAAGTTATTCTCATTTAATGTTTGAGATAGAAATGACTATGTTGTAAATCGTTGGTTCAACATCTAGCTTAGAGATGGCTAGGTGAGGTATCGTTGGACAAACTAAGAAAGTTGATATCAGAGTAGCGCAGTGGAAGCGTGTTAATAGACGAGGTTATAAAAGGTTACAACAATCGTTGTTGTGAAACTTTAAACCAGAGTTAGTTCGAGTAAATTTCGAGGACGAAATTTTCTTAAGGGGGAAGTAAATGTGAAACCCGGATTCCCATTTTCTCTACTTAAACAGCTGGTTAAGGAAATTAACTAAATGGATGTTAAATCCTATGTTGAAGTGAAGGAAATTTCTAAGTGTTGAATAGATTTTCCTTGAGTAGTGTTGAGTTAAGCTTTAATTGATGAAATTTGGCTAAATGTAAGGTCAAAAGGACTCATGCGTTAAGAGTTAAGAGACATTAACGCATAAGTTGAAGAGGCAACCATGCGTTTGTAAGGTTGGATGCATGATTGACTGAAGTATTGGCAAGAGGTATTGCCAAGAGTAACCATGCGTTGGAAGCCAAGGAGAAAAATGACTAAGTATTTCACAATGTGTTAGTGTGTGCCATGCGTTGGCCATTAGACTTTGAGAGGTTATTTGGGAGATTAGTAGTGCATGTAGTAGCCAAGGTCTTGAAGAGGTTAGAACAATGCATGCGGCAGCCTCAACGATGGATAGAGGCATTAAAGAATGCGATGGATGCGATGGATAGAGGCATGCGGCGATAGAGGCAGGCGCGATGGATGCGTTGGACACGATGGTATGCGTCTATGCGGCTGGAGATTAGATCAATGCATGGGGTGCGACGGCTGCGATGGATGCATTGGACACGATGGTATGCATCCATGCGGCCAAAGGCATGCAACAGAAGGAGATGCGTTGGTAGGTCGTGGTGGTGCGATGGCATGCGGAGATGGGGGTATGTGTCGATACTATGCGATGGTGCTATGATGACATTGGGCGGTCCTATTCGTCGATGACATGCAGCAATGTTATGCGTTGATGACATGTGGTGATGCGGCCTATGGCATGCGGCCGAAGGAATGCGTTGGAGGCATGTAGCCGAAGGAATGCATTGGTAGTATGCGATGGCATGTAGTGATGGATGAAATGGCATGCGGTGATGTTGCACGATGGATGCGATGGCATGCTGTGTCGACATGAAATTACAATATACTGTGATTGATGTTCTATGCTCGAAATGATGTGATACTACCACTAAATATGTGTTAATGATGGGTGTTCATATAGTATGCCATGCGTTGTCACAAGTTTCCTTGCGATAGAACCAAGTGTAATTCCATCGCAAGTTTCTCGGTGTGATCCGAGGTCGAACACGAGGACTGGTTTAGGTTATTGTGGTATGCTCATGATATATGCGACCAGGTTTTCAATCTTTAAAAATGTGTTTGTACAGGTACATAAATTGCGATAAAATAAAGTAAAGTGGTAAAGATGCGATAATAAAATGAAATACAATAAACCTAAGCTTGATGATACAAGATACAAGCTTCATGTACAAGATGTTGGCTTCAAGGCTGGCTGTGAAAGGTGTGCAACGACGTGGAATGCGGCGACAAGTCTTATGAACAGAATAGAAAGAGAAAGACAAACAATATAAACAATGCATGTTCTCAATTGTGTTGAAGCTATAAATGTTATTCCACTCTTCTCTTGGCCTCTTCATCTTCATCATCATCCTTTTGCTCTTTGTTTTTTCTTGCCTTGCGATGATGTGAAGACTTTGCCTCTCCAGCCTTCTTTCCCTTCTTTTTCTTCTTCTTATTTTCCTTCTCAGCCTCTTCTAGCTGCTTCTCTCTCTTCTTATCATCCTTCTCGGCCTCTTCTGGATGTACATCCCCTGCAACCTCCCCCATCGCAATGTCAAGGGTCACTAATGCAACCTCTGCTTCCTTAGCCTCCTCGAATGCGATCTCTTCTTCTTCTTTTTCCTTGATTGCAATTTCCTCTTCTTTTCTTCTTGGAGGTTCATCATAAATTTCTGCGATGACAGTTGCCTCCTGAGTCTCTGGGACCAAAACATTATTCGTCTTTTCTTCTTCTTCAACCACCACTTCTTCCACCACCACTATTCCATCCTTCACTGGTTCATCCGTCACTACCGCTGCCTCCTCCTTCATAGGCAGTGGTTGGTTTACAACCCCTGCCTTGGGCAGTCCACCTCCTTGCTCCAAGGAACTTAGGATGTTGCCAAACACCTCTGTATCATTTCGTCTCTTCCTCTTGCTTTCAGTGGAGACGGCAGCTATTGGCATAGGCATGCTCTTGGTGCTTCCTTCTCTCTTGAACACAGGAGGCCTAACGACCAAAGGATTTCTCCGGGATCTTCCGACGATTCTGGGGATGGTGTGGGCTTGGGTGGCAAGCCTACGACTGGCAGCCAGGAATGTTGTCTCTCGCATAGCTACTTGATCAGGGGTCGAAGGTGAAGTGGATTGGTTTGGGTTTGGTCAGCCATGGATACGAGCTTGGAAGGTCTGATAAAAACTCGAGCTACTGGGGAGAAAGAAAGGTTTGGGATGCAAGACGCTTAGGTTTTCTGGATTACCAAAGTGAGGTAAAGGGTTTCAAATGAAGGAGGAGGTCGTATTTATAGGTTGGGCCGTGGTGGGGCCAACGCGATTTTTGCGGCGAACTGCCTCGAGCAGCTCAATAGGCGCATCGATCCACTTCCCTTCATTTATGGAATTTCAAGAAAAAGTGTCCTTTCGTTTGCCAAGTCATAATTTCTTAGGGATACGAATCGATTGGACTTCTTCCCAAATTGCCAAACGAATTTTCTTTAATATTTATTTGAATGGACGCATGAAAAAGAATAATGCATTGTGCTCACCAACGCAACTGTATCTTTGCAGAGGATGGGCAACAACGCATATTATCCCCGCAACACACCCTTAACCAACGCATTTCTGGAGGATACCTCAACATAGCGCATTTGCTAAGGATGGGCAAAGGACATATGCGAGCGTAACACACCCCTCAACTCAATACAGTTGAGTTAGGTGAACGCAAAGCATTCCTGATTGGTTTGATATGCATCCATTGTCGTCTTGCTATCTTGTTGTTAATTGTTTTTTTTCTCTTTTTTATTTACACTTTCATCAGTGCAAGTGTTGTGGTTTGCCGCAATAGATTTTCCTTTTATTACTCAATCATTCACAATTTAAAGCACAACACATTGATTACAAAAAAAAACAAAGAATAAAGACAAGACAGAATTAAATGCAGAGAAATGAATGAGGAAATAAATTCATAAAGTCAAAATTGAATTAAATGAAGAGTTGAAGACAGAATTTAGAATTTAAAGAGACGAAAATTCAATAAAGCATTAAACATAGTATTGAGAATATGAACCGAAAATTGTGTTGCCTGGGCGATCGCAATCCACATCTCTGGCAGGGCGGTTAGGCTCTGCCTGCTTAATTCTTTAAGGACATTGGCTCCTTCCTGTAATCCCAGGGCTTCTGAATTGACTGGGCATGTTCCAGTGTGTTCAAACCTTCTATAGTCAGAGGCCCAACTGCCTACTTGGATCTCTTAGGTTTTTCTATTAGAGGACGGCCTTGTTGTTTGCATTCACTGCATCATTTTTATCCATCATACTACTTTGGCAGCATCTCTAATGAGCCTCCCGAGGGTGTAGACGATAATGGTTGCTGGTATTGCAGTTTTGATTGCCCTCGGTTGTGGTGATGAAAGGAGGAATTTCCTCTACTGCCCTTTTGATGTTCACACTGGCCCCCCGCTAGGTTGGGTATGCCTCCCGACCGAAGTTAGGATGGCTTCTCCAGCCAAAATTAAAGGTGTTGCTGAAGGGGTTATTCTAAGATAGCACACACTTTGCTGAAGGTCAATGGACACTATCAGCCCCGTGAGCCCCCCCACAATTGACGCAACTGATTGCGGCCACTTGAGCTAGTGCAGCGGGTTGCGCTAATTGTGGAGCAATGGCTTCCTTGATTGATTGCCCATTTGACTGAAGAATCGAGGTCACCGTGGCCGATCTGCGTTGGGCCAACGTGGTCATGTCTCCATAGGGACAATGGCTATCTCAAAGTTTTCTTTTATCGGTGCCTAAACCTCCATAACCAATCATCAATCAATCATCCATATTCCGCGAGATCGTGAGGATGACTTTGGCCTCCATGTATGTCTTATCATAAAACCTCCTACCGCGGAGGCATCAGCAACAACCTACGTTGCTCTGTCAGGCATTATAAAATATTTCCATCAATACGCAATGTGGACATCTCGATTATGCGAGCAGTCTTTTCACTAGTCTCCTGAATTCGCACCCAGGTGGTGCTCAGGGTCTCATTCTCCTTCTGTTTAAGTTCAATTACATCTTTCGTCCCATTGCATTAACGGCAGGTAGGAAGAACTTCTTCATCGAACCGTTCCACCAATTGCTCCTATGAATGTGAATCTTTTGGCTCCAGTGAGTAAGGCCCACCTCTTAAGCCTCGTCCCTCGAGGTGTAAGGGAACAGGATACCAATCTTATGTTTTCTGGGGTCACGCCAGGTAAGGAAAAATTGCCGCACATCTCGACAAAGCTGGTCAGATGGGCATGTGGGTCTTCACCTTGCAGACACCCGAACTGCCCGACATTTTAATCATCTGCAACATGATCGACTTAATCTCAAAACACGCGTTCTCCTCCATAGTCGATCTCGAGATTCCAGGCAAAAAATCATACAAATTGGGTGCCGCATAATTATGCATCGGGATGTTGTGATCAACCGCCAGGAAGACAGGGTCTTGAGCCGGTCTAACAGCCCCTTGGTTCTCAACTGGCACCGCATTATCATTATTGTTCGCCATGCTGGTTGCCTTCTTTCTCTTAATTCGGTTTTGACGTACCCTTGCACAGAAAGTTCACTCGATCTCAAGGTCAGTTACAAATTCTAGTTCAACACTTGGACTCATAAACCATCTGGCTGCTCTCCACGTTGAACAGCCAGTACAATGAGATCTGTCCTGCAAAATACCAAAAACACACAAACAATAAACCGTTAACCAAATCCCCGGCAACGGCGCCATAAACTTGTGTCGACATCAAATTACGATATACTGTGATTGATGTTCTATGCTCGAAATGATGCGATACTACCACTAGATATGCGTTAATGATGGGTGTTCATGTAGTATGCCATGCATTGTCACAAGTTTCCTTACGATAGAACCAAGTGTAATTCCATCGCAAGTTTCTCGGTGTGATCCGAGGTCGTACACGGGGACTGGTTTAGTTATTATGGTATGCTCATGATATATGCGACCAGATTTTCAATCTTTAAAAATGTGTTTGTACAGGTATATAAATTGCGATAAAATAAAGTAAATCGATAAAGATACGATAATAAAATGAAATACAATAAACCTAAGCTAGATGATACAAGATACAAGCTTCATGTACAAGATCTTGTGGTCAAGGCTGGCTGTGAAAGGTGTGCAACGACGTGGAATGTGGCGCCAAGTATTATGACCAGGATAGAAAGAAAAAGAAAAATAATATAAACAATACAAGTTCTTAATTGTGTTGAAGCTACAAATGTTGCTCCGCTCTTCTCTTGGCGTACACCTTTCAGTGATTGGGAGTGCTCCCACATGTCTGTGGTGAAACAGAGACTAACGTAATGAATGCAAGGTTGCTTCCATGTCTAGAAGTACTACTTGATTTAGTTAACGCATTCTTCTGACCTTCTCTTGATTGATTAGAATGGCATCTTCACTTCTGCTCTCACAGGTGAAGATGCCGTCTAGCATGCCTTAGCTAAACGCATTTTATATCTTTAACACAGATTAAGTACTTAGTTAAATCATATTGCTTATCAGGGAATTAAGATGACATCATGAAGAAAGTGATTGATGGGTGAACAAAAATAGACAGGAGATGGTAAATGAAAGCTATCGAAACATTTAATACGTCTATTAAGCGTTTGATACATGGTGTGTGAATGAAAAGATAGAGGAAACATGAGATACAACGATGAAAGAGATAGAACAGATACAAACAAGTGTCAATGTCTTGGCACTGATTCGATGGAGATCTGCTTCCCGGATAGGATGGATTTGATGGTAGGAAGAGCTTCCCTCTGAGGCTTACTCTACCGGTAGCAGGGATATTTGCATAGAGCTTTCAATCGGGTGTTTGGCAGGTTAGATTTGAGATTCACCTCTTGGCCTTATCTCGTCTTCTTCCCAGATTTCTTCACTCAAGCACTCAGCTCAGCCTTTTCTCACAACAATTTTGCAACATTTACCCCGTATCCCGTAGCATACTTTTTCTCTGAAATCAATGGGGTATTTATAGGTGCAGACTTTGACTCCGGCCTTGTGGTCCCCACTTGATTGTCATGGTAATTCCAAAGATGGAGGGATATTATTCCTTCTATTATGCAATCAGATCGTCAATTTTGCATAACCGTTAGTTGTACACGTGTCTCAATCCTCCGTTTTTGCGTTGCACAGCTGCATCTTTCGATCATGGGTTCGCATGCAGTGTTGTTTTTATTACCGCATGCAGTTGAAACACAGCTCTGGATCGACTATCGCATTGCGCCGCCATTGTGGTAATCGTCTCTTCATTGTTGATTGACTGACGCAATGTGACAGAGATGCGTTAATCAGTTTCTCGTGAGCCTTGAGCGCAAGCGGTGACTTGGTCTCCTGCAAAACAAAGTAAAATCTGGCTTGTCTTCCATCTTTATGGTGTTAGTGGGTGTAATTGCAAACATTTATAATTATTGTAATACTAGGCCAATTTTCATACAATAGACGCATATTTACTAACTTTTGGCCGCAATATCTAGATAAGGTGGCATAAATAACTTGTATTTCTACAAGTTATCACATGCAGTGATGGATGCAATGGACGCGATGGAAGCGGCAGTGCTATGCGATGGTAAGCAGTGATGGATGCGATGGATGCAACAGTGCAATACTATGCGTTGGTGATACACTATGCGTCGGTGATGTGCTATGCGTTGGTGATGTGCTATGTGTTGGTGATGTGCTATTTGTTGGTGATGTACTATGCGTTGGTGATGTACTATGCATTGGTGATGTGCTATGCGCTGGATATGTGCTATGCGTTGAACATCCAAGGGTTTATGGGCGCATTTGTGGTTAATGCATATGAGGTTGTATAGACGCATGCAAGGTCATCATCCAGACATGTGGCTTGTTGGGAAGAAATCTTAAGCCTTAAGCAAATGAGGTCGTTGCACAAGAGGACATGCAAAATTAAACATTTTGTGCCGGCTAAGGATGAAGAATACACCTTAGATTGCGTTGATTGAAGGTTGCATTGATAGTGTGGGGAAGAGACACTTGGACATACGGCTAAGTAGAAGGTGTCGACCTTAGAGAGTTTTGGACGCCTATAAATAGGGCCAAGGACTTCTTTTTAGATCACAATTCAAAAGATATTAAGAAGAGTGGGAAAGCTGATTAAACATTGCGTTCATAGCAAATCTATGCGTTGATCATAAAGCTTTAAGGGGAACGCAGTTAGACAGTAAAGTTAGATAGAAAATCTATGCGTTGATCATAAAGCTCCAAAGCCATCTGAAAGCTAGGAGAGTCTAAATTTCAGGGTAGGACTGCCGGAGAAGAAGCTCCAAGGAATCGGGCTGGAGAATATGGACAAGACAGAGGGGTCGAGATGTCGGGTAAGCTGGGCCAGTCATGATGTTTTGATCATTTCGGCCAAACCACGAGGATATATGAGCTAAGATTTTGAGGTAAGCTTCTAGAGACATTTTAGAACATGTTTTCAGAAGGAAATATTTTAAAATAAGGTCTGGAACTCTAAGTAATCTAAGCTGATAATTGAATCTAGAATTTAGGATTCAAAAGGGAACCAAGGAAACTTAAGGAACTTCGGAAAGGAAAGTTCCTAACCAACCAATGTGAGTTGTTATTGTGTGTTGTATTATTGATATAATTTCTATATATAGGTAAATATATATAGGGGATAATGCTAAATTGGCATTATTAGGGATGTATGTTTATCTGATTACTATGCTTGTTAAGATATTGCTTGTATGTTTTTTTTGGAAACTGAAATTATAGCCAGGATGTATAGTTAGCATGCTTGAAAAGGTACTTGGTGGGAAAATATAGTCGGCTTCGGCTGGTAGGAAAATATAGTCGGCTTCAGTCGGCAGGAAATGATAGTCGGTGACGACCAGCAGGAAATATAATCAAGTTACCTAACCATAGCTAGCGGGAATATAGTCGATGTGCACATTAGCGGGATAATAGGGTACAGGGAAAGTTTCCACAGGAATTGTAAATAAATTGCTTTACTATACGTGTGAAAAATATGGGGAAAAGTTATGATCATGCTAGGGATAATCAGTGGTAAATCTGGCGATGTTCATATTATGTAATAACAAGCAGTCAAGCTGAGGTTATTTGTTTATTTTAACCACTAGTTAAGCTAGGGTTAATCCAGCAGTCTAGTTGGAGAAATAATTGTGAACTTGTGATAATGTTCTTGTTGACTATGCTTTGATTTCCAAAAAGTATATTTCTGTAGTCAAAGTTATTTGTTTATCTAAAGGCACCACTCACTGGGCTTTATAGTTCAGGTTTTCCATGTTTTATATTTTACCCTCCCCCCTCCACCCCCCCTAGGTAGTAAAAGGTGAGAAGTTCCAGGGTGCTGCTAAGGTCAAGGTTTGCCACATGCCACAATTACACTTCCGGAGGGTTTTTCAGTTGTTGTTGTAAACTTTGTAGTTAAGTCTTGGAGTTGTATAAACGTTACATTTTTGTAAAATAAAATGGGCCTACTTAATCCGTTGTTGTTTTCCTCCTTAACTTAATCAATTTGTTGTTGAATTTGTTCATTGGTATCAGAGTTATTTTCGCAAGAGTTATTAGGCAGTAAGTGTCAACAAAAGGGTTGATAACTATTGCAGTCACGTCCTTTCCTAGGCTCGGAGGGTAGTCTGGGATGTGGTGTGACAACATGGTATCAGAGCATAAGTTTTTGGGACAATTGAGAAATTAGTTTATACCAGCTTAGTATCAATGCATAAGTTTCTAGGAAAGTTAAAGGCTTAGTTGATACTAGTTTGGTATCAAAGTATATGTTCTTGAAAACCAGAGGGTTGAGTTAGAAAAACCAGAGGTTTGAGCTTAGTAAAACCAAAAGGGAAGTGTGGTAGAGTAAAGGTTTAAAGAGAAAACCTAAGAAATTAGTCAAAGTGAGACTTAGAGGAATAGCGGAAGTGGTATGACCTAGCAGGCAACTGAAGCTGGAACTCATAACGCTACCTGAAGATCTATCAAGGAAGGTAAGTATGAATTTAACTTATTCTCATTTAATGTTTGAGATAGAAATGACTATGTTGTAAATAGTTAGTTCAAAATCTAGCTTAGAGATGGCTAGGTGAGGTATCGTTGGACAAACTAAGAAAGTTGATATCAGAGTAGCACAGTGGAAGCGAGGTAATAGACGAGGTTATAAGAGGTTACAGCAGTGGTTGTTATGAAACTTTAAACCAGAGTTAGTTCGAGTAAATTTCGAGGACGAAATTTTCTTAAGGGGGAACTAAATGTGAAACCCGGATTCCCATTTTCTCTACTTAAATAGGTGGTTATGGAAATTAACTAAGTGGAAGTTAAATCCTACGTTGAAGTGAAGGAAATTTCTAAGTGTTGAATAGATTTTTCTTGAGTAGTGTTGAGTTAAGCTTTAATTGATGAAATTTGGCTAAATGTAAGTTAAAAGAACTCATGCATTAAGAGTTAGGAGACATTAATGCATAAGTTGAAGAGGCAACAATGCATTTGTAAGGTTGGACGCATGATTGACCGAAGTATTGACAAGAGTAACCATGCGTTGGAAGCCAAGGAGAAAAATGACTAAGTATTTGACAATGTGTTAGTGTGTGCCATGCGTTGGCCATTAGACTTTGAGAGGTTATTTGGGAGATTAGTAGTGCATGCAGTAGCCAAGGTCTTGAAGAGGTTAGAACAACG
>NW_024064773.1:709950-713444 GCF_009727055.1 Benincasa hispida | reverse complement strand
CAGCGATGGATGTGGCAGTACAATATTATGCGTTGGTGATACACTATGCGTCGGTGATGTGCTATGCGTTGGTGATGTGCTATGCTCTTGACATGTTCTATGCGTTGAACATCCAAGGGTTTGTGGGCGCATTTGTGGTTAATGCATATGAGGTTGGATAGATGCATGCAAGGTCGTCATCCGGACATGTGGCTTGTTGGGAAGAAATCTTAAGCCTTAAGAAAATGAGGTGGTTGCACAAGAGGACATGCAAAATTAAGCATTTTGTGCTAGCTAAGGATGAAGAAGACACCTTAGATTGCGTTGATTGAAGTTGCATTGATGGTGTGGGGAAGAGACACTTAGACATGCGAACAAGTAGGAAGTGTTAACCTTGGAGAGTTTTTGGACACCTATAAATAGGGCCAAGGACTTCTTTTCAGATCACAATTCAAAAGATATTAAGAAGAGTGGGAAAGCTAATTAAACATTGCGTTCATAGCAAATCTATGCGTTGATCATAAAGCTTCAAGGGGGACGCAGTAAGACAGTAAAGTCTGGAAACAACATCAACTTGGGATGAGGAGTTCTCCCAGAATACTCGTGCGTTTAGAGTGATTCCAAAGCCATCTGAAAGCTAGGCGAGTCTAGCTTTTAGGGTAAGGCTTCCAGAGAAGAAGCTCCAAGGAATCTGGCTGGAGAATATGGATAAGACAGAGGGGTCGAGATGTCGGGTAAGCTGGGCCAGTTATAATGTTTTGATCATTCCGGCCAAACCACTAGGATTTATGAGCTAAGATTTTGAGGTAAGCTTCTAGAGACATTTTAGAACATGTTTTCAGAATAAAGTATCTTAAAATAAGGTCTGGAACTCTAAGTAATCTAAGCTGATAATTGAATCTAGAATTTTGGGTTCAAAAGGGAACCAAGGAAACTTAAGGAACTTCGGAAAGGAAAGTTCCTAACCAACCAATGTGAGTGGTTATTGTGTGTTGTATTTTTGATATAATTTCTATATATAGGTAAATATAAATAGGGGATAATGTTAAATTGGCATGATCAGGTATGTATGTTTATCTGATTACTATGCTTGTTAAGATATTGCTTGTATGTTTGTTTTGGAAACTGAAATTGTACCCGGGATGTATAGTTACCATGCTTGAAAAGGTACTTGGTGGGAAAATATAGTCGGCTTCGACTGGCGGGAAAATGTAGTCGGCTTCGGTCGGCGGGAAATGATAGTCGTGACAACCGACGTGAAATATATCCACAGTTACCATAACCAATAAAAGTTGGTGAATAATAGCCTCGATATGCCACATTAGTGGAATAAGTAGGGGTACAAGGCAAAGTTTCCAACAAGAATTGTTGATAACATTGCTTTAGTGAGATCATGCGAATTATTAAGATGGGGGCACAAAGGTGCCAGGGATAACATGGTGAAGCCTGGGGATTTGTTCGCCATATAATATAATCATCACAAACGTCAGCTTGCGTGTGGATTGTGTGTGTCTTTAAAGCCACAGTTATGTTGTCGCGGTTTAAATTCCAGTCGACTCTGGCTGGAGCAATATACATTCGTGAAAGCTCTGTGAACTGTATAATGTTCTTGTTGAACTATCCTTTGATTTCCAAAAAGTTAATATTTCTGTTAGTCAAAGTTTTTTGTTTCTATCATGCAAAGGCACCAACTCAACTGGGCTTTAATAGTTTAGGTTTCCAATGTTTTACCTATTTTAGACACCCCACGACCTCCACCCCCCCCCCCCCCCACCCGCCCAGGTAGCAGAAAGGTGAAGGAGTTCCAGGTTACTGCTAAGGTTCAAAGGTCTGCCACATGCCACATTACACTTCAGAGAGGTTTTTTCACTGATTTGTTGTTAAACTTTGTAAGTTAAGTCTTGAAGTTGTATTAAACCTTACTCTCTGTTGCTATAATTGAAAAATGAGCCTAAACTATAATTCGTTGTTGTTGCTCCCTTAACTATAATCAATTTGTATGTTGAAATTTGTTCCAATTGGTAAATCAGAGTTATTTCCACAAGAGTAATTTAGGCACGTATAGTGTTCAACAAAGGAGTTGATAATTGCTCTGTAGTCACGGTCCTTTTCCGTAGGCATCAGAGGGTAGTATGGAATGGGGTGTGAAAGGATGCCCGTAAAATCCGCAGTCAAGTATGCTTCAAAGAATAATCTCTATTCCGATACATACACCCCAGGTGATATAAACCACCCAACATTTCGCGTGGAAAAAATCAAACAAATAGTTTTCAACCTAGTGGCGCAAAAAGCGAACGAAGCCACCCTGTCGGTGCCGCCAAGAGAAGGTGTGTGGTCCACAAATCTCGTTTGAATGCCATCGATCGCGCCTTAAGGGATCGTATCTATCTCTTATTTCCTGGGCACTGGTGTGCGTGGAAAGGAGTGATTTCCATCCGCTTGGCGGTGTGCTGAGCTTTCCCAGCTGTCAAATCAGATGAATCCCAAAATGGTAAGATTTGAAATCGGCACCTGGCACCTCGCCCATAACAATCAATGAACTGTCCTCAGAATGGGTAGGAGTTCCAACATCATCAGGATTGAGGTCATGTTACCTATGGTCATCCTAGTGAAGTAGTCTTCTGTGTCATGAAACGGGTTATATAACTAAGACCGTTAACACTTCTGGTCAGGTCTTATTACAAACTCTTTGTATAGGACGCCGCGCCGCTCGCCATGTCCCCAACACGTCCCCTCAAATGATCAGGATCAGACCATCTGTGAATCAAGTCATCAACACTTGTGATCAAATCCAAACAAAGCGGGGCGCATTCGTAGCATTACCGGATAAGGTTTCCTCCTATATCCATATACCTCTCAACCATTTTGGTTATCCACTCAAGACATGATCCTTGTATGTCACCACATATAGGCTTGAGGTCACATAACAAGATGACAGGGATTTTATGTTCATTGTTGTGATAAAGGTAAAACAAGTGACTTGAAGAAATGACAAAGCATGGTGAGGTAAATATCCATATATTACACACAACGTTCGTACAAACTGTTTACAATACTAACAGGACCACGAGACCTTTAAGGGCATAACGCCCAATAGTTCCAGATTTCGAATAAGGGATGAGTTCTCAGACCTGATGCACGGGAACGATGTCAGTGGCAGAATATGAGCAAATCTTAAACAGAATTAGCCATAGTATGCTCTACGACAACAATTATTTGCTGAGCGAGAGATAGATGCAGGAAGGTTTGAGCCAAGGTTTGAGGAAATATATTCAGAACTCTCTTCGGTGGACATTTACGGCTTAATTGGTTAGGACTTTAAACCAGTTAGTAGAACGCGACAACGAGTTGAGCGGCAGTTTTAGCAGATGATAGCGTTTAACAAAGGGGCGGTGAGGCTGTAGTTGGACCGAGAGACAAAGGGGATACCCCGACCCCCCTCAGTTGTGAGTACACTAAGGTGGAAGCCAATTAGGGTATGAGTTGGCGAAGGGATCCAAGAAGAGGAAATTGAG
>NW_024064773.1:706342-709925 GCF_009727055.1 Benincasa hispida | reverse complement strand
CCTGCCCATGCATCGAGCAGCCTCGGTCGAACGCCCTACCAATGCATCGAGTGGGCATGCCCATGTGTTGAGTGCCCTACCGAGTAACCATGCCTGTGTCGAGGTGCCCTGCCGTGTAGCCAAGGGCGCAACCCATGTGGCCGAGCGAGCAAGCGATGGCCAGCATACACCACACGCCCATGCGTCGAAGCAGCACGCTTATGCGCCGAAGCACCCGACCAAGCATCAAGGCACCGCACACAGCCCATGCAGCCAAGCATGCCCAATGCGTTGAGCAGCCAGAGCGCCCATGCGTCGAGCGACCAGCCTATACAACGTGCCTATGCGTTGGTGGCCAGCACCATGCGCCCATGCCAAGCAAGCCGTGCAATGGTACCTAGTGAACCACGCGTCTAGGATGGACGGTCACCCTATGCGTTGGTGATGGTTAGCTTCTTGCAATGGCTAAGTTGAATTGTAATAATAGTGAATTGGCTTGCTATGCATTGAGTAGAGGCTATGCGTTGTTTGTGGATTATGTGTTGAACATCCAAGAGTTGGACACATACAAATGATGAGATCATCAGGAGAGTATCATCAAAACCATGTGTCTTCTTGGGAGGAAAGCCTTAAGACCTAAGGATTAGAGGTGGTGGCATCAGATTGGAGGCTCATGCGTTGGCAACGTGGGAGCAAGACACTTAGCTTGCGATGATCACAGCATTGCGTTGATGGGGTGAGAAGGAGACACTTGGCCATGTAGCCAAGTAGGTGGTGTCAACTCTGGAGAAGGTTTAGACGCCTATAAATAGGGTCAAAAGACTTCATTTTTAGATCACAATTTAGAAATACCGTAAAAAGAGTGGGAGAGTTGAGCAAACCTTGCGTTGGAGCCAAATCCATGCGTTAGTCATAGAGGACGCATTGGACAGTGAGGTCTAAAGAGGATGCATCAACTTGGGACGAGGATTTCTCCCAATTTACTCCTACGTTTGGAGTGATTCCAAAGCCACCTGAAAGCTCTAAAAGTCTAGTTTTCAGGGTAGGGCTGCCAGAGGAAAAGCTCAAAGGGATCGGGCTGTAAACTGAGAAGAAGACAGAAGGGTCAAGCTGTCGGATCAATTTGGGCCAGTCTTGAAGATTCTGTGATTCCAACCAAACCATGAAGATTTACGAGCTCAAATTTAGGGTAAGCATCCTAAGACATTTTAGAACATGTTTGTAGAAGGAAGTATCTCAGAATAATGGCTATAACTATGAGTAATCTAAGCTGTAAGTTGAATCTGGATTCTAGGGGTGAAAAGGGAGCCCGAGGTAGAAAAGGGAGCTACTAGAGTGAAAAGCTCCTAAGCAATCAAGGTGAGTGGCTAAAACGTTTTGACTAAAACATTTGCTTAAAATGTTTGATTAGAAAATGTTATAGAAAGCATTTTTTAAAGAAGATTATTCTCATGCCAGCTAGTTTTACAAAGTGCTTTCCAAGCAAACTATGAATTATGTTTTAAACGCATGCATGTGTGAGAAGTTGTTAAAAATCGATTTATGTGTTATATATACTCAACATGCGTTAATACCTTTAAAGCCATGTTTTTATATGTGTTATACTTTATGTTCTTTAAAGAGAAAGTCATTTATGACTAGTGTTACTTAAAACGCGATACCGAAGGACATTTGAGAAGGTATCCGCCCAACTAGATACTGAAGGACATTTGAGAAGGTATCTATTGGTACTGAAGGACATTTGAGAAGGTACCAAACCAACCAGATACTGAAAGACGTTTGAGAAAGTATCTGAACAGAAGTATCTAAGATAAGACGGTACATAGTATGGC
The DNA here is from genome assembly GCF_009727055.1 of Benincasa hispida. Lineage (NCBI taxonomy): Eukaryota > Viridiplantae > Streptophyta > Magnoliopsida > Cucurbitales > Cucurbitaceae > Benincasa > Benincasa hispida. The sequence goes on along the minus strand of NW_024064773.1, from coordinate 708,114 downwards.
CACGTGAACGTAGGTAGTTAGAGTAAGAGATTGAGCAAAAGGGTTCTCTCTTGACTTACAGTTGGTGTTAGGATTGTTTTATCCACAGTAAGGGTTATTCTCAACTGAGAAATAGTTTTATTGTTTTATGATTAAAACAACTTTATATGTTTTATGCTTGGAAAATGTTTATGCTGCAGTACAAGTACTGTAGAAGCTTATATTTCAGTTAAACTCTTTATTGAGATTTTGCATGAGAATCAATTATCTTTCTTAAGTCACTCACTGGGCGTAAGCTCACCCCGTTTTCAAATGTTCACCCCCCCCCCCCACAGGTAGCGGTCAAATCCTCTAAAGATAGCTCTGCATCTACTCTGCCACTAAAGGATAAAGAGATTTGTAACCCATCTATTTAGGTGGTTACTGTTAATATTGTACACATGTTACCGTTGTTCATATAGGGACTAGAGTTTTTGGGTTTTAGGACTTGTGAATCTAGTGTTGTAATGACTCTAAATATGTTATGTTTCTAAATTAATAAATTTTGGCATAAAGATATTCCGTTGTATATGAGTTTTATATTGGTATCAGAGTTATTCCGCAACAGTTAGTAGGCAGTAAGTGTCAGCCACAGGGTTGATAACTGCTGCAGTCACGCCCTTTCCTAGGCTAAGAGGGTGGTTTGGGGCAGGGTGTGACATGTAGTGACATAAATGTGGATCAAGTTCAAATATAAATAGCCAAAATGGTCTATAGTATATGAATAAGGTTGGGCGCCTTATTCTGCGGACACTATGGATGCGGCCCATTTTGTAGTTAGTACAAACGATGTGATCCTAAACCATTCATGTTGAGACATGAAAATGGGGGCATCCTATGTAAAGAGTTTACATAAGACTGAACCATGAAATAGTCACTTTTACGTTCTAAATGTCATTTAATGTATAAAACTGATTATTTTGTTAATTGATGACCTAGGTAACTTAATCTTAATCCTGAGCTAACTATGAACTCTTGTTCACTCGGAATTATACTTAGATCTACATAGGTGAGGGCAGCTCATTATCGCTAACCCAATAAGCCTCCCATTTCAGGGGTAAGATCAGGTGGATAGCTGGGAACATAGAGTGCAAGATGGAATTCACTCCTACCCGTTATAGAGATAGTAGATAGGTTGTTCCCTTTAGTACTGAATCCAGGTCTTGAACAAGGAGTCCCACCCTCTCATTGGCCTGAGAGGGGTTCGGTTTATAGGTTTGACCTTAAACCAATTGTTCATTAGAGAATCAATGGAACATAAGGAATAAGATGTAGTCTCAAGGGTAAAATGGTTTTTATGACCCAGCCGAGATTACGAACAACCACTGAAGGATTAACTTACTAATTAAGGTTATATCAAATGGACACAAATATATCTATAGTGAGGGAAGTGCAACTACGGGACTATAGTGGAATGACCCATTAGTTAACGAATGTTAACTAATCTCGGATCTTTGGAGCCCATGATCTATAGATCCATTAGGTTCCCCTACTAGTTCATATGGAATAAACTTAGAACAGTATGATAGAATAATTCGAATTGATCGAATTAGGCCAAGAGAGAGAAACCGACAAGTATATGTGATATAGTGATCGGTTTTTTCGTTTAGAGATACAGCTTTAATATTTAAATGTGATTTAAATATCAAGAATATGAATACGTTCATATTCGGAATCTCGAAAATAATGGAAATGGTCAAACATGTAAAAAGTCAAAGAGTTGACTTTTGACTTTGAAAAGTCAAACTTTGACC
>NW_024064773.1:697953-699358 GCF_009727055.1 Benincasa hispida | reverse complement strand
TCTTTTAGATCAGTTTTCATATTGACGTTCCACTTTCGGGAGCATGTTGATTCTGGTTTCTGAAATCCAAAAATGGAAGGTTACACTTACAAGAATTACTAAGATGTTAGTATATTCTCGACCAAAGTAGCGATAACTAAAGTGCTATAGGAATAAAGAGTTAATCTGGGGTTAGCATCTAGTCAAGATTATCTTGGTTCAAAAGAGGAATAATCAATTGCCCTTCAGTGGAGGTTACTCTAAACTTTTGAAATATCGTTGCAAAATATAATAATGAAGGGTACATTATTAATTTTTTTTGCTAAATTAAATTGGTTTCTTTGTGATTATAGTTTTTCTAAAAGAAGATGTTTATCTTTTTCAACATGAATAGCTCGATAATTCAACTTTTAGCTTTCGAGAAACTAAACGGAGATAATTATTCGACATGGAAATCAAATCTAAAAACAATACTGGTAGTTGACCATTTAAGATTTTTCTTAACTGAGGAATTTCCTCAAGCCCCAGCCTCAAATGCTAACTGAACTGTTCGGGAAGTATACAATTGATGGGTCAAAGCCAATAAAAAGGCCCGTATTTACATTCTTGCCAGCATTTCTGATATTTTGGCAAAGAAACATGAATCCTTAGCTACAGCTAAAGAGATAATAGATTCATTAAGAGAAATGTTTGGGCAACCATCATGGTCCCTTAGACACGAGGCAATTAAGCACATTTACACAAAGCGGATGAAGGAGGGGATCCCTGTTAGAGAACATGTCCTGGACAAGATGATGTACTTCAATATCACTGAAGTAAATGGCGGACCCATTGATGAGGCTAACCAGGTTAGCATTATCTTACAATCTCTTCCGAAGAGTTTTATACCTTTTGAAAAAAATGCGTCTTTAAATAAGAGATAATTTAACCTCACTACCCTTCTTAACGAGCTCCAACAATTCCAAAACATTACTTTAGGTAAGGGGAAGGAAGTGGAAGCAAATGTTGCTACCACTAAGAAAAAATTTATAAGAGGATCGTCCTCTAAAAATATAGCTGTACCCTCTAAAGCTCAAATGAAAAAGAAGGGAACAGGGCAAGCTCCCAAGATAAAAAAGGGAAAGAAGGATACAGATAAAGGAAAATGTTTCCACTGTAACTAAAACATGCATTGGAAGAGAAATTATTCGAAGTACCTTGCAGAGAAGAAAGCTGAGAAAACGGCACAAGGTAAATATGATTTACTGGTCATTGAAACATGTTTAGTGGAGTATGATACTTCAACCTGGATACTAGATTCAGGAGCCACTAATCATATTTGTTTCTTGTTTCAGGAAACTAGTTCTTGGAAAAAGCTTGAAGAAGGTGAGATAACCCTCAAAGTTGGAATAGGAGAGGTTGTCTCAGCTGAAGCAGTGGGAGATCT
>NW_024064773.1:695619-697508 GCF_009727055.1 Benincasa hispida | reverse complement strand
ATTCGGACCTTTGTGGACCAATGAATGTCAAGGCTCGAGGTGGGTATGAATATTTCATCAGTTTTATTGATGATTATTCAAGGTATGGTCATGTTTACCTACTTCATCACAAGTCTGATTCTCTTGAAAAGTTCAAAGAATATAAGGCTGAAGTTGAGAATGAATTAGGTACAACAATAAAAACTCTTCGATCGGATCGAGGTGGAGAGTATATGGACATACGATTCCAAAACTATTTGATAGAAAACAGGATCCAATCACAACTCTCTGCACCTAGTACGCCTCAGTAGAACGGTGTATCAGAAAGAAGAAATCGAACCTTATTAGATATGGTTCGCTCTATGATGAGCTATGCTCAATTGTCTGATTCCTTTTGGGGATATGCACTAAAATCTACTGTCCATATTTTGAACAACGTTCCCTCTAAAAGTGTTTCAGAAACACCTTATGAGCTATGGAAAGGGCATAAAGTAGTTTACGTCACTTTAGAATTTGGGGTTGCCCAGCACATGTGTTGGTACAAAATCCCAAGAAATTGAAACATCGTTCAAAGTTATGCCTATTTGTAGGTTATCCAAAGGAAACAAGAGGTGGTATGTTTTATCATCCTCAAGAAAACAAGGTATTTGTATCAACAAATGCCACATTCCTAGAGGAAGACCACATTAGAAATCATTAACCAAGCAGTAAAATAGTGTTGAAAGAAATTTCAAAAGACGCTACAGATAGAGCTAGTTCATCTACTAAAGTAGTAGATAAAACTAGTACATTTGGTCAGTCACATCCTTCTCAAGAGTTGAGAATGCCTCGACATAGTGGGAGGGTTGTTCATCAGCCTGATCGTTACTTGGGTTTAACAGAAACACAAGTCGAAATACCTGATGACGACGACATAGAGGATCCATCGACCTATAAACAGGTGATGAAAGATGTGGACTATGATCAGTGGGTCAAAGCCATGGACTTCAAAATGGAGTCTATGTACTTCAATTTTGTCTAGAAACTTGTAGATCAACCAAATGATGTAAAACCAATTGGTTTTAAGTGGATCTACAAGAGAAAACGAGACCAAGCTGGTAAAGTATAGACTTTTAAGGTTCAACTTGTGGCAAAGGGTTATACCTAGAGAGAGAGAGTGGACTATGAAGAAACTTTCTCTCTCGTTGTCATGCTTAAGTCGATTAGAATACTCTTATCCATTGCCACTTTTATGACTATGAAATTGGCAGATGAATGTCAAGATAGCCTTTCTAAATGGTGATCTTGAAGAGAGTATCTATATGGCTTAACCAGAGGGGTTTATTGCACAAGGTCAAGAACAAAAGGTTTTTAAGCTTAAAAAATCCATTTATGGATTGAAACAAGCTTCTAGATCCTGGAATATAAGGTTTGATACTGCGATCATCAATTCTACTATAGCGTTCTTAGTTTTATATGTCGATGATATTCTACTCATTGTGAATGATGTAGGATATCTTACTGACGTCAAACAATGGCTAGATACACAATTCCAAATGAAAGATTTGGGAAATGTGCAGTATATTCTTGGGATCCAAATTGTTCGGAATCGCAAGAATAGGACACTAGCCATGTCTCAAGCATCTTATATAGACAAAATGTTGTCTATATATAAAATGCAGAATTCCAAAAAATGTCTGTTGCCTTTCAGACATGGAATTCATCTGTCAAAAGAATAATGTCCTAAGACACCTCAAGAAGTTGAGGATATGAGAAATATTCCCTATGCCTCTGCAGTTGAAAGCCTGATGTATGCAATGTTATGTACTAGACCTGACATATGCTACTCAGTAGGGATCGTCAGTAGATACCAATCTAATCCTGGACGTGATCATTGGACTGTCGTTAAGAACATCTTAAAGTATCTCAGG
>NW_024064773.1:672827-692744 GCF_009727055.1 Benincasa hispida | reverse complement strand
TTAAGAACATCTTAAAGTATCTCAGGAGAACTAGGGACTACATGCTCGTGTATAGTGCTAAGGATCTGATCCTTACTGGATACACTGACTTTGATTTCTAAACTGATAAAGATGCTAGAAAGTCTACATCTGGATCAGTGTTCACTCTTAACGAAGGAGCAGTAGTGTGGAGAAGCATAAAACAGACCTGTATAGCTGACTCCACAATGGAAGCTAAATACGTAGCTGCTTGCAAAGAAGAAAAAGAAGTAGTATAACTGAGGAAATTCTTAACAGATTTGGAAGTTGTTCCAAATATGCATTTGCCTATCACCTTGTATTGTGACAACAGCGATGCAGTTGCAATTCAAAAGAACCTTGAAGCCATAAACGGGGAAAGCATATCTAACGCAAGTGCCACCTTATCCAAGAAATCGTACACCATGGTCACGTTGTAGTGACCCAGATACCTTCTGAGCAAAACATTGCTGATCCTTTTACAAAAACCCTCACGGCTAAAGTTTTTTAGGATCACCTAAAGAGTTTAAGTCTACGGTGTTTCTAAACTAGGACAAGTGGGAGATTATGTTGGGCGTGAATGCCCTAGCTTATTGTATTCATATGTTTATTGTACTCATATGTAATATTAATTTCTCACAGTTAAATTCATCATCGTTTGATCCTACTAGGAGTTTTAGTCCAAGTGGGAGTTTGTTGGATTTTATATCCTAAAACTCGTAGTTTGTAATTCATATTCTTGTTCAATAAAGCAGTTATTGAAAATCCTTAGTAAATTTAAATTCTATATTCATGAATCCAATAAACTAAGGTTCCGAGGCTATTAAGTTTAAGTTTAAACTTTATGTAGTGACATAAATGTGGATCAAGTTCAAATATATATAGCCAAAATGGTCTATAGTATATGAATAAGGTTGGGTGCCTTATTCTGGGACACTATGGATGTGGCCCATTTTGTAGTTAGTACAAACGATGTGATTCTAAACCATTCATGTGGAGGCATGAAAATGGGGGCATCCTATGTAAAGAGTTTACATAAGACTGAACCATGAAATAGTCACGGTTACGTTCTAAATGTCGTTTAATGTATAAAACTGACTATTTTGTTAATTAATGACCTAGGTAACTTAATCTTAATCCTAAGCTAACTATGAACTCCTATTCACTCGGAATTATCCTTAGATCTGCATAGGTGAGGGCAGCTCAATATCGCTGGCCCAATAAGCCTCCCATTTCAGGGGTAAGATCAGGTGGATAGTTGGGAACATAGGGTACAAGATGGAATTTACTCCTACCTATTATAGGGATAGTAGATAGGTTGTTCCCTTTAGTATTGAATCCAGGTCTTAAACAAGGGGCCCCACCCTCTCATTGGCCCGAGAGGGGTTCGGTTTATAGATTTGACCCTAAACCAATTGTTCATTAGAGGATCAATGGAACTTAAGGAATAAGATGTAGTCTCGGGGGAAAAACAGTTTTTATGACCCAGTCGAGATTACGAACAACCTGTGAAGGATTAACTTACTAATCATTGTTTTATCAAATGGACACAAATATATCTATAGTGAGCGGAGTGCAACTACGGGACTATAGTGGAATGACCCGTTAGTTAACGAATATTGATTAGCTTCATCTAAAGAGTTTAGCCAACTAATCTCGGATCGTTGGAGCCATGATCTATAGGTCCATTAGGTCCTCTACTAGCTCATATGGAATAAACATAGAATAGTATGATAGAATAATTCGAATTGTTCGAATTAGATGAAGAGAGAGAAATCAACAAGTATATGTGATATAGTGATTGGTTTTTTTAGCTTAGAGATATAGCTTTAATATTTAAATGTGATTTAAATATCAAGAATATGAATACGTTCATATTCGGAAGCTCGAAAATAATGAAAATGGTCAAAGATGTAAAAAGTCAAAGAGTTGACTTTTGACTTTGAAAAGTCAAAATTTGACCGACCTTATATTCAATTGTGATTTGGATTTCGAGAAAATGAATGCGGATTCATGTTCGGGAGGTCAAAATTAGTCAACACGAAAAAAATCATAAAAAGTCAAAAATGTTGACTTTTTTGTCAAAGTTTGACTTTGACCAAATGACTGTTTTGCCCTTTGACTAAAGTTAGTAGGAAAATCCAAACTTTTGTTGAATAATTCCACTAACAAAAGAGTTGGCTAGGTGTTGGCTTATAGTGGAGACATTAAGCCCACTTAGATAGTGGATTCTAGGTATTGGGTTTTTGTGAAGTTTTTTCATGCAATTTTGCATGGCCCTTTTCTATAAATATGGACTTGTGTTTTTGGATAAAAAATTTTGGAGATTTTGCAAAATTAGTTTTTAAAATTGGGCTGAAAAAAGAAAACCAAACCCAACCCAATTTCACTATACTTTTTCCATCTCTTTTTCTCTCTCTCGGCCTCTTCTTCCATCGGGTCCCACAACCCGGTTCTAAGTCTAGAGAATAGTAGGTCAGCTCTAGTGGTGGTCCGTTCGTGTTTGGGTGGAGATAGACGAGTTTCAGGAGCTTCAAAGGTATTATTTCAAAATAACCCTAATTAATTCTTTTAGGGTTACATGTTTATTTTGGGCAATTAACAGTACAAAAATCGATTCTTATTTCCCGTGCGCGACATGTCGATATTTTTCCATTTAGAGCAACCTAGGATCTTCTGACCTCAATTTAGAACAATCCCGAACAAAATAAAAACCCCAAAGTTTTCGTCCACCCTTCAAGCCTTCAGAACATGAGATACAAAAGAAGTTCCAACTAACCACCAACTCCGCAAGACATCGAGAACAGAAACAAAATAGATGAGACAAGATCCAACAGCTGGCAGTAACCGGCAAAAATGCTTATATGATCCCACAAAAATGTGCGACCACAGATATCTTCCATAGATACCATGCTCCATTCGGAGGGGTCTACAATGGTCAAGCACTATTCTGATCTTGGGGCGGAGATAATAAAACATAATGCCGCTATCAATCTTCAAACGATTGAATATTGGCACACTCATGCCCACGATAGAGACTTCTCCTCATTCAGCTGGACAGATCCCGGAATACATCCTGAGGGAGATGTTAAAAGATGTCGCAATCTCCAATGATAACAATTCATCTTCGACACGGTCGACTTCATCATTTTGGATTATAAAGCGGACGAAAATGCGCCCATCATATTGGGACGACCATTCCTCTCGACCGGCCACACTCAAATTGATGTGCACAAAGGGGAAAATCATAATGAACATCAATGGGGAGAAGCTACCAGATCACTCAAAGGCAGTCAAAATTCCTGAAGATCGAGAAAAGAAGAGAAAGCTACCGTGGACGTGAAAAAACCAGCTTGGAATAAGCAGTCCCGGAGTTACTATGTGATTCAAACTCATTAGGGACGCAAACCTTTTGAATATCCTTTTTCTACATCAATACTTCATGAACTTTTATTATCTTGTTATTATCTGTCATCGCATATCTACTTCTTTAAAAAAAAAAATCGTGCTAAATAATTGTAGTGAGCGATTTTGTTAAATTTGTTTTTTTAATATTTGACCCTCTCGATGTTTTCTTTGCAAACGATCAAGGTACACGATTGCGGAGGCACTACACGAAGACGCAACTACTTCACTCTATCACCGCAATCCAAAGGAGGAAGATCACCACAAAGCAGGATGCGTCAACACATAATGCGGGCGACAGTGCAAATTTGGGGGTTGTATTTCTCCTTGACTTTATTCCAAATTTCGCACTATTGCATCGCATTTCAATTTTTGAAATTTTATCACCGCATCCTCTTTAATTACTGCAATCATTTAACATTTATAAATTTAGCAAGTCGCCGCATGATTTCTTTTTACCAATTATGATTTCAATGATGATACACATGCTTCTATTTTTTTCGTATACACTAGAGTCAACTTAATCTTAGAAAAGTCACCTCATGAAATATTTCTAGAAGTTGGTGGTCTGCTAGCTTTCTTTCAAACTGACCCTTTACCAAACTTCCTAAGAACATCGCATGACCTCTTTCAATCTTTTGGTAATGAGGACATTGCCGCATTTTAAATTTGGGGGTGAGGTATTTATTTTTTACCTTGCTATTTTTAGCTCTATGAAAAGAAAAAAAACGAGGAAAATTTTAAGAATAACAACTCCACTATCAATGCAATGGGGAAACCCATGTTGATAAGAGTTAAGTTGTGAAGGGCACTTACTCGTAGTTGGATGTCCACATGACACACGTGGGGGCAAGCCAAAACGAAAGTAAGTCGCTAGGATAAATGCATAAATAAATGACCGCAACTTCGCTGCCAAGTAGGTATGAGTTTAGTTTGAGAAAGAGCGCCTTGCTCGTAGTTGGATGTCCGCATGACACACGTGGGGCCAAGCCAAAATGACGGCGAGGCACTTGGATCAGCACAAAGTCAGAAAAAATATCAATGTCAAAAATATGCAAGGATAAAAAATAATTTAACACCTCAGTAAAAAAAAAAAAAAAATCATGCGATGTCCTGGAATCTAGTAAAGTCCTTTTGAAGGTTAAGCTTGTAGTCGGGTCATAGAAATATTTTAAAAAGAGACTTGAATAAGACTTAAGGAGATTTTGGTGTATAGGATTTGAATGAAGTATCCTTGAGAAATCTGGGAAAAGAGATTGTGGTCGACTTTCTAAAGGAAATCTTTAGCTTATGCTTAAGGACAAGAATTGTTTAAATTCGGGGTGTGATAATGGGCAGAAATGCACGTTATTACAGTGCTAAGTTATTAAACAATGAAGTTTTACGTTGATAAAATATGTTAGATTGCATCCAATAAGCATTAAGTTCACAACATTGCGGTTACATGCGTTCATCGCATAGAAACAGTTAACTTTTGTATTTTTATGTAGAATATGCGTTGACGTAAGGCAGAAAGTGAGATCACAAGAAATCAACGGACGAGCGCACCGCAAAGCCTCACAAACATCTACTCAAGAAGGATTGCCACATATAGCCAACGCAACTTGGTGGGCACATCTGGGTGAAAAGCATAATTAATCATGATGGGATAGAAAGCTAATGACGGTCAAGTCCGAATTAAGTTGACAACCTGCTAACGATAACAAGTACACTCAGCTTTTCGGTGAAAAATATTCCGTGCATCAGTCAGAGAATTAAAGCCATCCCATCAGTGAAATCATAAGAGAGAAGCCACCTTTCACCCTGTAGCTCTATAAATACCAAAGGCAACTTTCAGAAAAGGGGATCAGCGAGTTCGGATACTTAGATAATTTTCTCCACAGTTAGAATAGCCTTGTTCTTAGATTTTCTTTTATTTTAAGGCGGAAGCGAGAGAAGCGAGATTGTGCCGATAGATCGTTCCGGTGAACTTGGGAGGAGTGCCGGAAGCTTTCAAGGTCAGAAGTAGGAATATCTTTGAAAGACAAGAGTTGGAGCACCGTTGTCAAGGCCGTTGAGAAGCAAGGAATTGTTTACCAGGGCTTCTCTATCACTTATACTTCCATTGTCATTTTGTAAACTTATCTATAGAAATGGAATTTACTTCTTTATATTTATTCACTCTCTATTTATTACACATGAGTAGCTAAATCTGTCGAATGGGTTGAGAAGCACTTAGCTAGCTTAACTGAGGATCTTCATTCTATGCGGTTATCTTGTATTATGTATGCTTCATTCGTCCATTAGGGATACTCGGGAGGGTAGTCTAAGGACAGGATCTAGGCTTGGAAAGTCAGGTTAGAATCTAGGCTTGGGAGAGTCAAGTTAGAATGCATAATCAAGAGATAAGAGCTTAGGAATAAGCACTATTTGTTATTAACGCATCGCAAGCATCGTAGAGATGGGATATGATTATGTGCAGTCACCTTGTCTTTGTGTGCATCTTGCATCATCGTATAGGAAAAGAGTAGAAACTTAGGAATAAGCTCTATGGACATTGTTGCATTCAACACAAGCGTCCTAGAACTAGGAGCATTGCATTTGCATTGGAAAATGATTTGCTGTTGCATGAGTGTAGCATGATCGCATAGTCTGACGCATTTCCAAGAAATGCTAGTTAAAGACCTTCTCAACCCGTTCCTCCGCATACTCAGTGTATCTACTGCATATCAAACTTTTCTTAAATCCGCCGCATACATTTACTTTATTACCACAAACAACAACTCAACAACTATTTGATTATTTGGTTACCACAAAGTCTTCTTGAAAAATTACCACCACATACCGTTTTCCCAAGTCCTTGAGTTCGACCCTGGACTTACCAGGAAACTTAGTGGGGTTTATACTTGGATTACACTGAGAAAACTTGTTGCTCAATGCATTTCCATCACAACATTTCATTCCATTATTTCATCTCATAAAATAACACATCATCTAGCGCCCGCCTACATGATCGCCTACCTCATCATGTAGCGCTGTTTACTTACTATACGATCGACCAGCGCCCTTGTCCGCGCAACTTGAGGCTGCCGCACGCTTTGCCAACCTCTCACGACATAGGATGCCGCATGCGTTTCTCTTGGCCACACTTTGGCTTCCTTCAATGCCCAAATAACCTTTAAATGAGCAAGGCCAACGCATAGAACAACACTTAGTCAATTTTCTAGCTTTCAATGCATGGGTTATACTTAGCCAATTTTCTAAGCTTTACCCAAGAGTCAAGCTTTCAAATTCACACCTTTCTTCTAATTTTTCACCTTTTTCTCTACAATTACACATTAATTTCCACATCAACCTACTCACCACACTGGTCTCAACTCTGATAGCAGTCTCAACTAACTGAATGAAATTCACCCAATTAGATGTAGAGGTAACAGGTGTACGTATCTTTCTTCTTAGGCCATTTTCAATTCTTTTGCATCTCTCTTTCTCTTCCACAATGATCGGAAGGGCATACTGAGATAACTCTGTAGATTTTTGCTCATACTCAGCAACTATCATCGATTCTGAGTTAGCCAAAGAAACTCCTCCCTCTTTGCTTCTTTAAAAGTTCTAGGGTAGTATTTATCCTCAAATACTTGTCTGAACTCAGGCCAAGTCATAGTTTCTTAGCTGCTTCTTCTGGCCTCTATCATTTTCCATCATTTCTCAGTCCCTTCTTGCAGCAAAAATGTCGTTAACACGACCTTACGGTCCTTAGGGCATCTCATAACATTAAAACATTTCTCAATCAAGTCCAACCAGACCTCAGCATCTACTGGATTTATGGCTCCATCGAACATCGTGGCACCTAAAGCTTTCAGCCTCTCGATGCCTAATTTCTTTTCCGAATTGGTCTGAATCGATCCTACACTCGCCACCAATCTTTGGGTGATTCTATCAAATACTCGATCCTCCATCTAGGGATCTACATCTACCCGTGGGGTACTCGACTCATTTGCAGAAGTCGTTTCTTGCCCTACTGGGCCTCTAACTCTCTTCCCCTTCGGATCTGGGTCCTGCCTAACTTCAAGGCCTCCGCTGGTGGGGTCAACATTCCTCTCCTCAGTCTGCTTGCTCAGCCTGCCACTTCTCTTCGATATCTTTGCCTAGTTATTAAGTACACATGTTAAGGACTTACTTATGGGACTTAATCTAATGCATGAACTCTCTCTTTCACCCAAATCTCATGCTTTGATACTAACTGGTATCAACTGACACTTTTAACCTTCCCATAACTTATGCTTTGATACTAAGCTGGTATCAACTCAAACTTTATACTCAACCTTTTCCCAGGTTTTATGTATACCTTTGCTCTGATTCCAAGCTGTCACACTCCACCCCAGACTACCCTCTGAGCCTAGGAAAGGACATGACTGCAAAAGTTATCAACCCTTTTGTTGACACTTATTGCCTAATAACTTCTTGCGAAAATAACTCTGATACCAATGTACAAACTCATATATAGCGGATGCCTCTTAGGCCAAATTTTTTAAGTTTAAACATAAAACATATTTAGAGTAATTACATTACTAGTTTCCCAAGTCCCGATGCCAAATCCTTAGTCCCTATATGAACAACTATAACATGTGTACAATATTTATAGTAACCACCTAACCGACAGGTTACGATGTCTTTGTCTTTTGGTGGCAGAGCAGATGCAGAGCTATCTTCTGAGGATTTGACTACTACCTGGGGGAAAGGAAAACATTTGAAAATCGGGTGAGCTTGCTAGCCGAGTGAGTGACTTAAGAAAGAAAATTGATTCTCAAGCAAAAGTCTTAATAAAGAGATTAAACTGAAATATAAATTTCTACAGTAACCTTGTATTGCAGTATAAACATTTTCCAAGCATAAAGCATATAAAGCTGCTTTTATCAGAAAACATTAAAATTGTTCCTTAGTTGAGAATAACCCTGCTGTGGTTAAATCCCAACGTCAACTGCTAGTCAAGAGAGAACCCTTTTGCTCAATCTCTGACTTTAACTACCTACGTGCACGTGGCCATACTAAGTATCATTATACCTTAGGTACTTCTGCTCAGATACCTTCTCTAAACTTGTCCTTCAGTACCGAGCTCCTCGGATAACTTCTCAAATGTCCTTCGGTATCGAGTTGGTCGGATACCTTCTCAAATGTCCTTCGGTATCGCGTTCCAAGTAAAACTAGTCATAAAATGACTTTCTCTTTAAACAATGTAAAGCATAATGCATAGAAAACATGTCTTTAAAGATACTAACGCATGCTTGGTGTATTTAAACACACATAAATAGTTTTTCAATAAACTTTCATACATGGCATGCGTTTAAAACATAACTCATGGTTTGCTTGGAAATCACTTTGTAAAACTAGCTAACATGAGAATAATCTTTCTCTAAAACATGGTTTCTTTAAAAAATTATAAATATTTAGTTAATCACCTTGATCGTTTAGGAACCATTCTCTCTAGAAGTTCCTTGGTTACCTCGGGCTCCCTTTTGAACCCTATGATCCAGATTCAATTTAAAGCTCAAATTACTCATAGTTCTAAGCCTTATCTTGAGATACTTCCTTCTATAAACATGCTCTAAAATGTCTTATAAATCTTACCTTAAAATCTTAGCTCATAAATTCTTGTGGTTTGGCCGAAATCGTCAAATCATTAAGATTGGCTCAAGCTTACCCGACAGCTTGACCCTTCTGTATTTTTCTCAGTTTCCAGCCCGATTCCTTAGAGCTTCTTCTCTGGAAGCCCTCCCCTAAAAACCAGACTCACGGAGATTTCAGATGGCTTTGAAATCACTCCAAATGAACGAGTATGCTGGGAGAACTCCTCGTCCCATGTTGATGCTATTTCCAGACTTCACTATCCAATTGCATCTCCTCTTGAAGCTTTATGACTGACACATAGTTTTGCTATCAACGCATGTGTTTTTTCATCAATGCATAGTTTCCTCATGATCAACCTTCATACATTCCTTAATGTTCTTTGAATTATGATCTGAAGAGAAGTCCTTAGCCCTATTTATAGGCGTCCAAAATCTCTCCAAGGCCGACACCTTCTACTTGGCCGCATGTCCAAGTGTCTTTTCTCCATACTATCAATGCAACTTTCAAGTCACCACAATCTAAGGTGTCTTCCTCTTCCTTAGCCAACAAAAAATGCTTAAATTTGCATGTCTTCTTGTGCATCCACCTCATTTGCTTAAGGCTTAAGATTTTTTCCCAACAAGCCACATGTCCGGATGACGACCTTGAATGCGTCCATCCAATCTCATATGCGTTCATCTAACCACGAATGCGCCCATNCTATCGTCTAGCGCACATGCCCATCGCGTAGTGTTATCGCCTAACGTCATCGTCTAACGCTGATTCCGATCGTGCAGTGCCAACGCTTCATCGTCTAACGTTATCGTCTAGTGCTATCGTTTAGTGTTATCGCCTAGCTTCCACGCTTATCGTCTAGTGCTTACACTGATTGTGTAGTACTTTCTCTGTCGTATAGCCTGATCGTCTAGCGCCCGCCTATACGATCACCTACCTCATCGTGTAGCGCTGCTTACATACTATAGATCGACCAGCGCCCTTGTCCGTGCAACTTGAGGTTGCCGCACGCTTTGCCAACCTCTCACGACATTGGTTGCCGCATGCGTTTCTCTTAGCCACACTTTGGCTTCCTTCAACACCCAAATAACCTATAAATGAGCAAGGCACATGCGTGGAACAACACTGAGTCAATTTTCTAGCTTCCAACGCATGGGTTATACTTAGCCAATTTTCCAAGCTTTACCCAAGAGTCAAGCTTTCAAATTCACACCTTTCTTCTAATTTTTCACCGTTTTCTCTACAATTACACATTAATTTCCACATCAACCTACCTGTCTCTTATACACATCTAGATGTGTATAAGAGACAGAATCTCATATGCGTTCATCTAACCACGAATGCGTCCATCCAATCTTACCTTGTGCATCCAATTGAGGCAACTTGGTCACATATGCTACTGTCTCTTATACACATCTAGATGTGTATAAGAGACAGTGTCCGGATGACGACCTTGAATGCGTCCATCCAATCTCATATGCGTTCATCTAACCACGAATGCGCCCATCCAATCTCATATGCGTTCATCTAACCACGAATGCGCCCATCCAATTGCCGCAACATACCTATGTTCGGACACCACCAATTGGCACATGCGTCCATTCAATCTTACCTTGTGCATCTAATTGATGCAACTTGGACACATATGCTAGATGCTCGCAAGGTTCATCTTTGGCAGCATATCCTTCTTTTTCGCATGGCTTACCTTTGCCCTATGCGTTCAACTAGGATAATGACCAACACTCTTCCAACGCATACTATTAGCCTTTGTCCTATGCGCCCACACGCCTTCGGATGTCTAACACATAGCACATCACCAACACATAGTATTAGCCTTGTGTACCGCAAGCCTTAACAACGCAAGACGTATCACTATGCGTCCACTATGGCTTGTCTCATCGCCGCATAGATCATTGTTTAGTACTACTGCCACATAGCACCATCGCATAGCATTGCCGCATAGCATCATCGCATAGTGTTGTTGCATAGCACTGTCGCATATCGTTACCGCATAGCACCATCGCATAGTGCTGCCGCATAGCATCCTCGCATAGTGTTGCCGCATAACACCATCGCATAGTGTTGCCGCATAGCACCATTGCATACCGTTGCCGCATAGCACTGGTCAACCGCACGACTCTTGATCATCGTGTAGCGCTGACGCCTATCGTCTAGCAAAGCACGACTATCGTCTAGCGCACATGCCCATCGCGTAAAGAGAGATCCCAAGCACGAAATGCTGCAAATATGTGCGACCCAGATATTTCATAGATAACCAATGGCTCCATATTGGAGGGTCTAACAATGGTCAGCACTATCTGATCTTAGGGGGCGAGTATAAAACATAGATGGTCCATGCTATCAATCTTAAAACGATTGGAAATAAATTTTTGGGGCACAAAAATCATACAAAATCTGCCCCCACAAGATAAAGTCATTTGGTTAACATCCTCAGATAGAGAAGACTCTCCCTACTTGCGGACAGATCCCTAATACATCCTGGAGGGAGAGTTGAGAGAGAGATGTCCGCAATCTCAATTGATAAATTCATCCTTGCAGGTCGCATTCGACTTTCATCATTTTGATTAATAAAGCGGTAAGACCGAAAATTGCCGCCCATCATATTGTGGGACGACCATGTGGTCTCTATCGATGCCGGATCGGAGCAAAATTGATGTGCACAAAGGGGAATCAATAATGAACATCAAATGGGGAGTAAGCCTCCAGATTTAAGGCCAGTCCAAAAATTCCGAAGATCTCGAGAAATATGAAAGAAAAGCTAACCGTGGACGTGAAAAAAACCAGCTTGGATATAAGCAGTCCCGGAGTTACTAATAGTGATTCAAACTCATTAGGGAACGCAACTTTTTTGAATATCCTTTTTATAATATAACTATCATGAACTTTTTATTATCTTGTTATATCTGTCATCGCATATCTAAGCTCTTTAAAAAAAAAAAATTGTTGCTAATAATTGTGAGTGACGATTTTGTTAAATTTGTTTTTTTAATATTTGACCCTGCAGATGTTTTTCTTCTTTGCCAAACGATCAGGTAGCATGTCGATTGCGTATAGGAGGCACTACACGAAGAACCAACTACCTTCACTCTCATCCACAGCAATCCAAAGGAGGGAAGATCACCAACAAATGCAGGTGCGTCAACACATAATGCGGGCGACAGTGCAAATTGGGGGTTGTATTTCTTCCTTGACTTTATTCCAAATTTCGGGCACAATTTTGCATCGCATTTTTCATTTTTGAAAATTTTATCACCGCATCCTCCTTTAATTACTGCAATCAATTTAACATTTATAAATTTAGCAAGTCGCCGCATGATTTCTTTTTACCAACTTAATGATTTCCAAATGATGATATCACATGCTTCTATTTTTTTCGTATACACTAGAAGTCAACTAATCTTAGAAAAGTTCACTCATGAAATAATTTCTTAGAAGTTGGGTGGTCTGCTTAGCTTTCTTTCAAAAACTGACCTTTACCAAACTTCCTAGAACATCGCATGACCTCTTTTCAATCTTTTGGTAGTGAGGACAATGCCGATTTTAAATTTGGGGTGAGGTATTTATTTTTTACCTTGCTATTTTAGCTCTATGAAAAAAAAAAACGAGGAAAATTTAAGAATACACTCCACTAATCAATGCAATGGGGAAACCCATGTTTGATAAGAGTTAAGTTGTGAAAGGGCACTTACTCGTATTGGATGTCCACATGACACACTGGGGGCAAAGCCCAAAACGAAAAGTAAGTTCGCTAGATAAATGCATAAATAATGACCGCAACTGCTGCAGTAGGTAGAGTTTAGTTTGAGAAAGAGCGCCTTGGCTCGTAAGTTGGATTCCGCATGACACATACGTGGGGGACCAACCAAAATGACGGCGAGCACTGGATCAGCAAAAGTCAGAAAAAATATCAATGTCAAAAATTATGCAAGGATAAAAAAATAATTTTAACAACCTCAGTAAAAAAAAAAAAAAAAAATCATGCGATGTCCTGGAATCAGTAAGTCCTGTTTGAAGGTTAAGCTTGTAGTCGGGTATAGAAATATTTTAAAAAGAGACTTGAATAAGACTAAGGAGATTTTGGTGTATAGATTTGAAATGAGTATCCTGAAGAAAAATCTGGGAAAAGAGATTGTGGTCGACTTTCTAAAGGAAATCTTTAGCTTATGCTTAAGGACAAGAAATTGTTTAAATTCGGGGTGTAATAATGGCCAGAAATGCAACGTTATTACAGTGCTAAGTTTATTAAAACAATGAAGTTTTACGTTTGATAAATATGTTAGATTGCATCCAATAAGCATTAAGTTCACAACATTGCGGTTACATCGTTCCATCGCAATAGAAACAGTTAACTTTGTATTTTTTATTAGAAATTATGCGTTGACGTAAGGCGAAAGTGAGATCACAAGAATCCGACGAGCGCACCGCAAAGCCTTCCAAACATCTACTCAAGAAGGATTTGCCACATATAGCCAACGCAACTTGGTGGGCACATCTGGTGATAAAGCATAATTAATCATGATGGGATAAGAAAGCTAATGACGGTCAAGTCCGAATTAAGTTGACAACCTGCTAACGATAAACAGTAACTCACTTTTCGGTGAAAAAATAATCCGTGCATCAGTCAGAGAATTAAGCATCCCATCATGAATAATAAGAGAAAGAAGCCCACCTTCACCCTGTAGCTCTATAAATACCAGGCAACTTTCAGAAAAGGGGATCAGCGAGTTCGGATTAACTTAGATAATTTTCTCCACAGTAGAATAGGCCTGTTCTTAAAGATTTTCTTTTATTTTAAGGCGGAAGCGAGAGAAGCGAGATTGGTGCCGATAGATCGTTCCGGTGAACTTGGGAGGAGTGCCGGAAGCTTTCAAAGGTCCAGAAGTAATGGAAATATCTTTTGAACAGAAAGAGTTGACATGTAAAGGGCCTTGAGAAGCACAAGGAATTGTTACCGAGGCTCTCTATCCTTATCTTCCATTGTCCATTTGTAACCTGAAACTTATCTTATAGAAATGGAATTTATTCTTTATAATTTATTCACTCTCTATTATTAACAACATAGTAGCTAAATCTTCGAATGGTTGAAGAAAGCACTTAAGCTAAGCTGAACTGAGGAATCTTCATTCTATGCGTAATTGATATGTATGCTTCATATCGTCCATTGGGATACTCGAGGGTATGCTAGGACAGGATCTAGGCTTGGAAAGTCAGTTAGAATCTAGGCTTGGGAGAGTCAATTAGAAATGCATAATCAAGAGATAAGAGCTTAGAATAAGCACTATTTGTTTATTAACGCATCGCAAAGCACGTAGAGATGGGATAATGATTATGTGCAGTCACCTTGTGCTTATTGTGTGCACTTGCAATTCATCGTATAGGAAAAGAGTAGAAAACTTGGAAATAAAGGCTCTATGGACATTGTTGCAATTCAACACAAGCGTCCTAAAGAACTAGGAGCATTTGCATTTGCATTTGGGATAAATGATTTGCTGTTGCATTGAGTGTAGCAATGATCGGCAATAGTCCTGAACGCATTTTCCAAGAAATGCTGAGTTATAGACCTTCTCAACCCGTTCTATCCGCATACTCAGTGTATCTTAACTGGCATAATCAAATTTCTTTATAATCCGCCGCTTACATTTACTTTATTACCACAAACAACAACTCAACAACTATTTGATTATTTGGTTACCACAAAGTCTTCTTGAAAATTACCACCCAATATCCGTTTTCCCCAAGTCATTGAGTTCGACCCTGGACTTACCAGGAAACTTAGTGGGGTGTTATACTTGGATTACACTGAGAACTTTGTTGCTTCAATCATTTCCATCCAACATTTCATACCATTATTTCATCTCATAAAAATAACACATCATCTATCCGCCGCCTACATGAATCGCCTACCTCATCATGTAGCGTGTTACTTACTATAAAAATCGATCGACCAGCGCCCTTGTCCCGCGCAACTTGAGGCTGCCGCACGCTTTGCCAACCTCTCAACGACAATAGATGCCGCATGGTTTCTCTTGGCCACAAACTTTGGCTTCCTTCAAATGCCCAAAATAACCTTTAAATGAGCAAGGCCCAATCGCATAGAACAACACTTAGTCAAATTTCTAGCTTTCAATTGCATGGGTATACTTAGCCAATTTTTAGTTTACCAAGAGTCAAGCTTTCAAATTCACACCTTTCTTATAATTTTTCACCTTTTTCTCTACAATTACACATGTAATTTCCATCATCAACCTACTCAACCACACTGTCTCAACTCTGATATGCAGTCTCAAACTAACTGAATGAAATTCACGCGCGAGATGTAGATGTAGAGGTAACAGGTGACGTATCTTTCTTCTTGCCATTTTCAATTTTTGATCCCTCTTTCTCTTCACAATGATCGGAAGGGCATACTGAATAACTCTGTAGATTTTTTGCTCATACTCAGCAACTATCATCGATTCTGAGTTAGCCAAAAGAATACTCCTCCCTCTTTGCTTTCTTTAAAAGTTCCTAGGGTAAGTAATTTATCTCAAATACTTGTCTGAACTCCAAGGCCAAGTCATAGTTTTCTTAGCTGCTTCTTCTGGCCCTCTATCATTTTCCATCATTTTTCTACAGTCCCTTCTTGCACAAAAATGTCGTTAACACGACCTTGACGTCCTTAGGGCCATATCTCATAACGATTAAAACATTTTCATCAAAGTCCAAACCCGACCTCAGCATCTACTGGATTTATGGCTCCATGAACATCGTGCACCTAAAAGCTTTCAGCCTCTCAATGCCTAAATTTCTTTTTCCGAATTGGTCTGAATCGATCCTACAACTCGCCAACCACTTTGGGTGATCTATCAAAACTTCGATCCTCCATCTAGGGATCTACATCTACCCGTGGGGTACTCGACCTCATTTGCAGAAGTACGTTTCTTGCCCCTACTGCCCTCTAACTCTCTTCCCCTTCGGATCTGGGTCCCTGCTAAACTTCAAGGCCTTCCGCTGGTGGGGTAACATTTCCTCTCCCTCAGTCTGCTTGCTCAGCCTGCCACTATCTCTTCGATATCCTTTGCCTAGTTATTTAAGTACACATGTTAAGGACTTACTTATAGGACCTTATCTAATGCATGACTCTCTCTTTCACCCAAATCTCATGCTTTGAAAATAACTAACTGGTATCAACTGAACACTTTTAACCTTCCATAACTTTAATGCTTGATACAAGCTGGTATCAACTCAACTTTTATATACTCAAATACCCTTTTCCCCAGGTTTTAATGTAAATACCTTTTGCTCTGATCTCAAGCCTGTCCCACTCCACCACCAGACTACCCTCTGAGCCTAGGAAGAATGAACTGCAAAAAGTTTATCAACCCTTTTGTTGAACACTTTGCTAATAACTTCTTGCGAAAAATAACTCTGATCACCAATGTACAACTCATATAATAGCGGATGCCTCTTTAGGCCAAATTTTTTAAGTTTAAAACAATAAACATAATTTAAGAGTAATTACATTTACTAGTTTCCCAAGTCCCCGATGGCCAAATCCTTAAGTCCCCTATATGAACAACTATAACATGTGTACATATTTATAGTAACCACGCTAAACCACAGGTTACGATGTCTTTGTCTTTTTGTGGCAGAAGCAGATGCAGAGCTATCTTCTGAGGATTTGACTACTAACCTGGGGGAAAGGAAAACATTTGAAAATCGGGGTGAGCTGCTTAGCCGAGAGTGACTTAAGAAAGAAAATGATTCTCAAGCCAAAAAGTCTTAATAAAGATATTAAACTGAAATATAAAATTTCTAACCAGTAACCTTGTATTGCAGTATAAACATTTCCAAGCATAAAGCATATAAAGCTGCTTTTATCAGAAACATTAAAATTGTTCCTTATTGAGAATAACCTGCTGTGTTTAAATTCCAAACGTCAACTCTAGTTCAAGAAGAACCCTTTTGCTCAATCTCTTGGACTTTAACTACCCACGTGCAGTGGCCCATACTAAGTATCATTATACCCTTAGGTACTTCTCTCAGATACCTTCTCAAACTTGTCCTTACAGTACCGAGCTACTCGAAACTTCTTCAAATGTTCCTTAGCGGTTATCGAGTTGGTCGGATACCTTCCTCAAATGTCCTTACGTAATCGCGTTCCAAAGTAAATACTAGTCATAAAATGACTTTCTCTTTAAACAATGGTAAAGCATAAATGCATAGAAAACATGTCTTAAAGATAACTAAGCATGCTTGGTGTATTTAAACACACAATAAAATAGTTTTTTCAATAAACTTTCATACATGGCATGCGTTAAAAACATAACTCATGTTTGCTTGGAAATCACTTTGTAAAACTAGCTAAACATGAGAATAATCTTCTCTAAAACATGGTTTCTTTAAAAAATTAATAAATATTTAGTTAAATCACCTGATCGTTTAGGAACCATTCTCTCTTAGAAGTTCCTTGGTTTACCTCGGGCTCCCTTTTGAACCCTATGATCCAGATTCAATTTAAAGCTCAAATTACTCATAGTTCTAAGCCTTTTGAGATACTTCCCTTCTTATAAACATCTCTAAAATGTCTTATAATCTTACTTAAAATCTTAAGCTCATAAATTCTTGTGGTTTTAGCCGAAATCGTACAAAATCATTAAGATTGGCTCAAGCTTACCCGACAGCTTGAACCTTCTGTAATTTTTCTCAGTTTTCCCAGCCCGATTCTTAGAGCTTCTCTCTGGAAGCCTCCCTAAAAAACCAGACTCACGGAATTCAGATGGCTTTGAAATTCAACTCCAAAATGAACGAGATGCTGGGAGAACTCCTCCGTCCATGTTGATCTATTTTCCAAAGACTTCACTATCCAATTGCATCTCCTCTTGAAGCTTTATGACCTGACACATAGTTTTGCTAATCAACAGCGTGTTTTATTCATCAATGCATAGTTTTCCTCATGATCAACCTTCATACAATTCCTTAATGTTCTTTGAATTATGATCGAGAGAAGTCCTTACCCTATTTATAGGCGTCAAAATCTCTCCAAGGCCGACACGCTTCTACCTTTGGCCGCATGTCCAAGTTCTTTTCTCCATAATCTATCAATGCAACTTTTCAAGTCACCACAATCTAAGGTGTCCTTCCTCTTCCTTAGCCAACCAAAAAATGCTTAAATTTGCCATGTCTTCTTGTGCATCCACCCATTTGCTTAAAGGCTAAGAGTATTTTTTCTCCAACAAGCACATGCCGGATGACCGACCTTGAATGCGTCCATCCAATCTCATATGCGTTCATCTAAACCACGATGAGCCCATCCCAATGCCGCAACTATCCTAATGTTCGGCAGTACACAACCAATGGCACATGCGTCCTCAATCTTACCTTGTGGCATCTAATTGATGCAACTTGGACAATATGCAATGCTCGCAAGGTTTCATCTTTTGGCAGCATATCTTCTTTTTCGCATGGCTTCCTTTGCCCTATGCGTTCAAACCTAGGATAAATACCAACACTCTTCCCACGCATAATATTAGCCCTTTGTCCTATGCGCCCACACGCTTCGGATGTCTAAACACATACACATGTCACACACATAGTATTAGCCTTGTGTACACGCAAGCCTTAACAAACGCAAAGAACGTATCCACTATGCGTCCACTAGCTTGTCTCTATCGCCGCATAGAATCATTGTTAGTTACTGACTGCCTTAATAGCACCATCGCATATGCATTGCCGCAGTAGGCATCATCGCATAGTGTTTGTTGCATAGCATCTGTCGCATATCGTTACCGCATTAGCCCATCGCATAGTGCTGCCGCATAGCAATCCTCGCATAGTGTTGCCGCATAACAACCATCGCAATAGTGGTTGGCCGCATAGCACCATTGCATACGTTTGCCCGGCAATAGCACTGTCAACCGCACGACTCTTGATCATCGTGTAGCGCTGACGCCTATCGTCTAGCAAAGCACGACTTATTCGTCCTAAGCGCAAATGCCCATTCGCGTAGTTTATGCCTAAACGTCATCGTCTAAACGCTGATTAAGAGCGATCGTGCAGTGCCAACGCTCATCGTCTAACGTTATCGTCTAGTCTATCCGTTTAGTGTTTATCCGCTTAGCTTCCAACGCTTATCGTCTAGTTGCTTACACTGATTGTGTTAGTACTTTCTCTGTCGTATAGCCTGATCGTCTACGCCCGCACCTAATACGATCATACCTCAATCGTTAGCGCTGCTATACTATAGATCGACCAGCGCCCCTTGTCCGTGCAAACTTGAGGGTTCCGCACGCGTTTGGGCCAACCTCATCACGACATTGGTTGCCGCATCGTTTCTCTTAGCCCACACTTCTGCTTCCTTAACACCCAAATAAACCTATAAATGATCAGGCACAATCGTGGAACACACTGAGTCAATTTTCTAGCTTCCCAACGCTGGGTTATACTTAGCCCAATTTTTCCAAGCTTTAACCCAGAGTCAAGCTTTCAAATTCACACCTTTTTCTAATTTTTCACCGTTTTCTCTACAATTACACATTAAATTTCCAAACATAACTAACTCACCACACTTGGTCTCAGTAGGGAAACATACTCAAGCAGCAGAAATTAGGGCTAGGGTTCACATGCATTAACCTGCCCTTTTTGTGTTCCCATGCTATTAATTGTGATGCCTGTAATAAAAGTTCATCATCCGCAGTCATTTGGTTCTGAAGGATGCGATGGCCCTATTGTTCGTGTCACTCTTTAATTCTTAATCTTTGATCATTTTCTCGTCGTTCCTCGTGAATTTTTTGGAAATGCCATCAAAGTATATTTTTCCGCCTCGTCATAAATTTTTAATCCAGCAGAATCTCCAATCAATGTTGCCCAATGCAGCCGTCTGCAATGCGGGGTTCAAGTCCGTGTAGAAAATCT
>NW_024064773.1:670114-672802 GCF_009727055.1 Benincasa hispida | reverse complement strand
TCCATCTGTAAGCAATCTGGTAAGCCGTTATACGGGCAATTTCTTACCAGTCTCTTAAACCTCGCCCAAGCGTCACTGAGCGATTTGTCGATGTCTTGTTCAAAATTCGCAATTAACTTCCTCCTTTTTGCATTCTCCGTTGGAGGGAAGTATTTCTTCATGAACTTTTCCACTACTTATTCCCACGATGTTATCTCCCCTAGTTCGAGAGAATAAGCCTATTTTCTTGCTTGATCGCATAGGGAAAATGGGAACAACGTTAGTCGAACCTCCTAGGCCGAGATATTTGGGAACACAAAAGTGTTGCAGATTTCAATAAAACTCTAGAGATGGGCATGCAGATCCTTACCACACCTTCCACCAAACTGTTCAGTCGTTTGAATCATCTGCAACATAATCGATTTTATTTCATACCTTGATCTGTCCAGAGCTGGCCTCATGATTCCTGGGGAGAAATCATATAGATTGGGCGACGCATAGTCCCGAATGGGTCTATTGCAGTCATTCGCCAGGAGGATGGGATTGGCCATTATATTATTTGCGTTTTCTGCTCTCTCTTCCGGTTGTCCGCCATTCTTGGAGATCTGTCTTGTTGTTGTTGGCGGTTGGTTCTCAATCTTCGTCGGAACGTTCTTTCAATCTCTGGGTCATAATTCACTAGAGATTGAAGGCTGCAAATAAAATAAAAAATTACAGTTAGCGCAATGTATTGCCGAAGTCCCTGGCAACGGCTCCAAAAAATTGATGCATTATTTTATGCGATGAAATAATGGTGTAGAATGCGATGGTTGAATATGTGTTATGCATGCAAGTTTTCTCAGTAAGACCCAAGTGTAAATCCTACTGAGTTGCCTGGTAAGCCCAGGGTCAAACACAGGGACTAAGGAAGACAGTATGCGATGGTAATTTTAGATCACTTTGCGGTAACAATGAAATCAATGGTTTGGTTGGTTTGTTGTTTAAGATATAAAATGTATGCGGCGGATTTAAGAAAAGAGTAATTATGTGACAGATACATTGAATATGCGGAGGAATGGGTTGAGAAGGTCTTTAGCTAGCGTTTCCTAAGAATGCGTTCAAGCTATGCGATCATGCTACACTCATGCGACAGAAATTCATTTTCTAATGCAAATGCAGTATCTCCTAATTTTAGGACGCATGCGATGATTGCAATAATGTCTATAGAGCTTATTCCTAAGTCTCTACTTCTTGACTATGCAATGATGAAAGATGCATACAAAGACAAGGCGACCGCTCACAATCATATCCTATCTTCAGGGTGCATGCGATGCGTTAATAGCAAACAGAATTTATTCCTAAGCTTCTATCTCTTGATTATGTGGTTCTAATCTGACTCTCCCGAGCCTAGATTCTAATCTGA
Organism: Benincasa hispida; assembly: GCF_009727055.1. Taxonomy (NCBI): domain Eukaryota; kingdom Viridiplantae; phylum Streptophyta; class Magnoliopsida; order Cucurbitales; family Cucurbitaceae; genus Benincasa; species Benincasa hispida. Next base: position 671,421 of record NW_024064773.1, on the reverse strand, counting down.
CTTTTCCAAGCCTAGATTCTATCCTTAGACTACCCTACCGAGTATCTCTAATGGACGAATGACGCAAACATAATATAAGATAATCGCATAGAATGAAGATCTCATATTATGTTTGTTGGGATTGGTGTCCTAATTCTCCCAGAGTCTCGTTGTTTTGTAAAGATACACATTGTTCAATGAATAAAATAAATGTTATTTAATTCTGGCATTTACTCATATCCAATAAACAAAGCTCTTTGGTTATCTTATGTGAATTTAAGCATGTATATGTGATATACAAGTGGATCATGCCTTAAGTGATAACCTAAATCGGTCTGTAGTATAAGGATTAAGATGGGATACCTGATCCTCATGACACTACGGATATGGCCCGCTTTGTAGAGGTTTGCAAATGTTGTAAACTACTATAGATGGTAGATCCTAACCATTCATGTGGAGACGTGGAGCGGGGGTGTCCTATACAAAGAGTTCGTACAAGACCTGGACCACAAGATGACTAGACTCTGTATATAACGTCGTTGATACTAGAGACTTGCATCTCACCTAAACGACCATAGGTGACACGATCTCAATCCTGAGTGTTTTGTAAACTCCTGCCTTTGAGGGCGGTTCTTTGATTAGTATGGGTGATAGTAGCCAGATTGCCAACACAACATGCCTACCTTTTTGGGGACTTCTTTAATCTGGGAGCTGGGAACTCAATAATTATATTTTTTTCTTTTAAATAACCAAATGTATGGGGTGGTTATTGGATCACGGTAACCGTGAGTATAAAGGAAAGTGGATTCCTATTTTTTTTTTCAAAAAAAGAAGAGGTTTTCACAAATGTTTGAAAAGTTTTTTGAGTTTCTCTCCGACGAAAAGAAACTCATGGAAGTCATCAAGTAAATACAAATTTACTAAATGATGGTTGGGCGAGCTAAACGATCGTGCAGGTGCTAGCCAAACGATCATGCAATGTTTACTAAACGATCGTATAGCTTTGCTAAATGATCGCTGGCCCAAGATAAACGATTGTGTATAATTGACCGAGCTAGACGATAGAGCTAAACGATCGCATAGTTTTTTGCTAGACGATCACATAGTTTTATCTAAACGATTGGGCATCGATCTATGCGATAGGTGTAAGCCCTCTCTTCTTCTACTCTTTCTTGGGATATTAGGAAGCCACATATTTGAGATTGAACTCGAGGACTTGAGATAAAGTTTGATGTGGATCTCTTGTTAAGATTTATAATTAAAAATAAAAATATTTGGATTGACGTTTGTTTCGTTTAGGAAGAGGAAATAAGGATTGGAGGAATAAA
>NW_024064773.1:658774-666512 GCF_009727055.1 Benincasa hispida | reverse complement strand
ATAATTTGAGGTAACGAACCTAGTTAAACATGTAAAGTAAATTCGATGATGAATTTGACATGCCCGAGATAGGTCAAAGTTTATTGTAAAAGTCAAATGTCAAATGGTCAAAGTCAAAGTAAAAAAAAGTCAACATCTTGAAATGTGGTGAAATTTTGGTAATTTATGAGTTTTAAAAGTAAATTTGACTTGTTTAAGACTTATTGGGAAAAGCTAGCTGAAAATCAAAGGAAATTTAAGGGAAAAGTCGAGCTAAGACTGAATTTCGGACAGTCTGAGTAGGGTTTAGTGTTTTGAAGTTTTCGAGCAATAGAAATCGAATTTGAAGCTGAAATTTTGAGGTTAGTAAGCTAAGAGGTTTATTAACATTTTTCTTAAAGGACGTTACAGCTAATTTTGATTGAAAATTGGTGAATTAATAGGAAAACCGAGAGGAAGAGGAAAAAAAAGAGAATTTGAGATATTTTGGAAGAATTAAGGTGCTTTCTATTGAAATTTCTTATTGGATGGCTTTGAGGTTAAGGATTAATCATCTGGGCACGTGTTAAACCAAAAATTGAAGCTGAAAAACGAAGAGAGAAAGGGAATTGCAAATTTGTTGAGTTTGGCCGATCGAAGAAGAGGAAAAAGTTGTTTTCGAATTAGGACCGTTCTTGTGAAGGAAAATTGGGCAAAATGAAAGAAAATTAAAGAGTAAGTAAAGCAGAAGCTTGTAGGAGGCTTGATTTGAAGAAATTTTGCCGGAGATGTAAGGAAAACGAAGAAAAACAGTGGCGGTAGAGTTATTGTGAAAACAGAGGATGCTCGGGTTTTTAGCAAATTCGTGGAGTTAGAGACTGATTCGAAGCTCCAAATTTAAAGGTAAGTTACTTATAAGGTCCTTCTACAGTTATATGGTCTTTTATTTGATCGTTATTGGCTTGAGTTTCTGATTTTAAGTTCTGAAAATTCTGCTTTTCCTCGCAGGAAAAACAGGGGTATCATAGAAAGATTGGTCGATTCCGAGAGCGTCCAAACTTTGAGGTAAGTTAATTAAGAGGATGGGTAAAAGGTTTGTGTATACTGATTAAGCTTTAAATGGCCAGAAAATGATGAATTTAAGTCTAAAATGCTCACCGGAAAAATAGAGGCCAAATCTGGAAATTTCTGGGCTGGAGGTTGAAGAAAGAGTTGACTTTCCTGTTGACTTCTGTCTGTCATCTATTGTCCATCATTAAAAGCTGAAAAATCAATTTTAGGTTAATTAAGGTGTTCTCAAGCATAATTAAGGATTCAATTGGTATTATTATGATACCTTAAACCTGAAATTAGAAGAAATTGGGATCTTAAGTCAACTATGAAGTTGATTAACGGGTTAATATGAAGTAAACCCTAATTAGGATTAAGGAGAAAAATTGAGGAAAATTGGAATAGAATTAGTTTTTATTGAAGATTAATTTTAAGGTCTTGAGTTAATTTTAGAGCAATTGAGTGAACAAATTACAAAGAAAACTCTACCTTAGATCAAATTAGGGATTTGGCAAAAGTTTAAGTGAAATTGGTTATACTTGAAGATTAATTTTCAAATAATTGGATTATGGTCATGTGAAAGATAACTAGAGAATTATCAATATAATTTCAGGATAAACGGGAGATGGAGAAATCAAAATTATGAGGAGGAGCCGATTAACAGTGAGTGGTTTACTTTTGAATGTTTTGATATAGAAACTAATTATATATTATAGTATGTTATGATTTATGAAATGTGATGGCATGGTCTGTTTTACTTGATTGATATTTCAAAATGTTTAGATTGTGATTTCTAAACTCTCGATGGTTTTATATGATCTTGATTTATCAAAATGTAGTTTGGAACCAGAGTTTACACAATTATGACTTGTATGGTTTTATATGAAAACCTCTTGATGTTGAATTTAAAAATGTTGAATGTTTGTGAAAGTGGTTTCAAACTACTAATTCTTGTACCCGAGAGATGGTTATTTTCCCATGCTACTTGAATGTGTTTCAGTAGCATCGCTCAGACGATCAGGAGGCTACCGGGGTCAGATGTGGCCAGAGTATACCGGGAAGTCCAGAGGAACCTATGCCTGTAGCGCCACCCAGGCTATCAGGGGGCTACCACCGGGGTCAGATGTGGCCAGAGTAATACCGGGGAGTCCAGAGTAACTGGGCTTTGTGGTGTGTATTTATGCTTAGCTTTGAGGCAGCTCTACGTGCACGTATGACCTTGTGATTTGGTTTACACCGTGGGGGGCATTCTTTGTCTAGAGTAAACCGCCTTGTAAATGATTATTTGGGTACAGAGTTGGTGTGGTTTTCTGATAATAACTGAATTCTTTATAATGTGCTTATGAAAGTTGATCATGCCAATTTTTTTTACCTGCACTGTTTTAGATGCTATTGAATCTTTTATACTTTGTTCAATGGTTTACTGAATGATTTGATAAACTTTATTGATGATTTAGAAAGTGATAGTTAGTTTTATATTAAACTACCACTCACTGGGCTTTAACTCATGCTTTCCATGTTTTATGTTTTTTTCCTACCCCCAAGTAGCGACAAGTTCTTGGTGCTTGCTGAGCTGTCAAACGCCACTAGTGTTATTAAACATTTGTTTTATTGTTTGTGCATGTATTTGAGAGTATTCCAGAACAGCTAGAACTTGTGAGTTACATGTCATGGGAGGTTTTGTTCAAAATAATCCTTACTGTTGGTCTGTAAATCTATTTAAACAGTATTGTGATTTAAACTGAATTAAATTCCTAAACTCTGTCAACGAACATAGATTACTTTTTTAAAAATGGGTTTGGAAGTTTGGGTTTGATCAAGTACAGGCTATGTTAAGAGTTGAGACGTTAGATTTCATAGAGAGAAGTGATGTTTAACGTCTTCACGCTTCGTTCTAGGTTAGAAGGGAAATTTGGAACGGGGTGTGACAATAGGTCTCCAACTTCTCCCACTTTCCCAGTCGTGTATGCGATCCTTGTTTCCTCTTTTCGTCTGCCTCACACCAAGTTCGAATAGAGCCCACCCTCTGGATTCTCACATCGAGAATACCAAGGTCACCTTGTTGGTGGTGTCAGACTCAACTCGACACCGTCGAGGTTTTACAGAGGCCATTCGCTGTTGCAGAGGAGATCATGACCGAGGAGATTGTTGAGCGCGAGCGCGAAGAGTTCGTGCGGTGTTCGTGCAATGTTGCGATCGTGTAGATCAAGCGCTCATGGTTGCTGTTGTTCGATCAGAGTGTGCATCGGAGCGTGGAGATGCTTCTGTCGTTGTTAGTATAGTTTTTCCCTCTGTACATTTGAGTTTGTTCATGTTGTAATTTCTCTGCATAATTGTATAACCGTTTGCTTGAAGTCGACTGTAAATGATTTATTGATTCATGATTGTAATTTGGAATAGTCTTGCTTCTGCTGCTCATGGAAATTGTGAATCCGATTTCCTTCAATGCTAGCTAAGTGCTTCTCAACCCATTCGACAAATTTAGCTACTCATGCGTAATGTAAAGAGAGTGGACAGATATAAAGATGAAATTTACATCTTTATAAATAGGTTCAGAGTACAAAATGACAAAGGAAAATAAGGATAGAGAGCCTGGTAGCAATATCTTGCTTCCCAAGGCTTTTACACTATGTTATCTCTATTCTGCCCAAAAGATGTTCTTGCTTCCACAAGAGTTGGCCCTCTCTCTGATTTCAATGCTCTCCGACACTCTTCCGAGTTCACTGGGATGATCTCTCGGTGTAATCTCCCTTCACTCGCTTCCGCCTTCTAAGTAAAAGAAACTATGAACAAGACTAACTTCTATCTATATGGTGAATTCTATAACTGAGCAAACTCCTTCAATGAAGATGGCCTTCGGTATTTATAGAGCTTCAGGGTGAAAAGCTTTTTCTCTCATATGATTGCACTAATGGGATGGCATTAATTCTCTGTCTGATGCGCCGAATATTTGTCCCCGAAAAGTTGAATGTACTTGCTACAGTAGGTCGTTAACAGCTTGTCAACTTAATTTGGAATCGACCATCATCAGCTTTCTGTCCCATCGTGATTTATTAAGCTTTCACCCAGATGTGCCAACCTTGATGCGCGGGCTCTATGCGGCCACTTTCTTGAGCATATTTTCACGAGCGCAAACGATCGCATAGCCTTGCGGTCGCAATCTCTTAATGCGCTCGGACGTTAATTTCTTTGGATCGTATTTTCACCTTGTGTCAACGCATTTTCCTTTATAAAATATATAAGTTAGTTGTTTTAATGCGATGGACGCGTGTGATCGCAATGTTGCAAACTTAATGCTTTTGGACGCAATATTATATATTTTTACCGTTGTCATCCTGCATTGTTTTATAACTTTGCGCTGTAATAACGTGCATTTCTGCCCATTATCAGGTGCGATAATAATTCCTCTGGTGCGTGGTTTCAACGGAAGAGACCTCTCATTCAATACATGGCTATGTCCTCCGCATGAATTCTAAAGTATTGACGCAATTGTTATTCTGCTCGTAGGTTCTTTTTTTGTTATCTTTTATGCATTATCCTTCTTAATTTCTCTTTTGTCTGCTTGCCTACCTATGCGTTGAAAGATTCACACCCATGATGATACTTATAATTTACTCAATCCATTAACAAAACATTGCAAGGCTCACCTTACTTTAATAGCTTCTTAAAGGTTTGACAATCTAGGTTTTATTATGTGTAAACCTCGACTCAAACATCTTTTACCGCATTCTTGACGAGTTTGTTTTTAGCTTTTTGGCAAGGACACTACCACTTTCTATGTTTAGGGGTGGCAGTGCGCCATAAACTTGTAGATTCGTAAATTGATTCTCTAAGCATATATGTATATGGACAATGATGAATGTGAATCATACAAGCTCATATTGCCATAAACCTGATGACTTGGAAAGATGGAGATGGAGTGTGGATGCTGTCTTATGCTTATTTACACTTTATGCAATACTATTTTGAGATGTATGCATTATTAATGAAATGCTTGTAGTATGCTATGCATTGTCACAAGTTTCCTTGCGCTGAAACCAAGTATAATTCCAATGCAAGTTTCTCAGAGTAATCTGAGGTCGAACACAGGGATTATTGTCATTAATGTGATACATTTGTGATATATGTGACCGGTTTGTACAATTAATAAAGATTGTGTGTTTGTACAGGAAAGTAAATTGCAATAAAGTAAAATTGTGCAGATAAACTAAAGTTGTGCTAATAAAATAAATTGCGATGGAAATAAACCTAAGCTAATGTGATGCAAGATACAAGATACATGATATACATGATGCTGAGTTCGAGACTGACTATGAAGTTTATACAAAGGATCGTGGTATGTGATGGCAAGTTTTTATGGATGAATCAAAAGGGGAAAGAATAATTAGTACAAACGTCGCAAGTTTGTTAATTGCGTTAAAGATGTAACTAAAGTTTCGCTTTCCCTTGGTGTACATCTCTCGGTGATCGGTCGTGTTCCCATGTCTCTATGGTGAAATAGAGATGAACGTGGTGAACGCAAGGTTGCTTTCCATCTCTAGAAGTACTTCTTGCTTTAGTTAATGCATTCTTCCAACCCCTCTCTCGATAGGCGGAATGGCATCTTCACTCTGTTCTCACAAGTGAAGATGCCGTTCTAGCATGCTTTAGCTAACATCATTATTTCCTTAACACAAACTAATTTACTTGCTTAATTTCTTACTAATTACTAGCGGTTAAGAAAACATCATGGTGAAATGAATTATGGCGTGAACGGAAATAGACAGAGAAATGATAATGGAAATTATCATAACATTCAATACTTAGAGTTAGCGTCTGATACATGGTGTGATGATAGACTAAGAGATGAATACAAGTGATGATGAAGAGATAGAAACAAATAAGAAGAGTGTCAACGTATTGCCACAGATCTGGACGGTGGTTTTTGCTTGTCAGCATGTGGAATGGATGAACAGAAGAGCTTCCCTCTCAGGCTTGCTCGTTTGGTAGAGATGACCTTCGTACAGAGCTTCGACGGCGGGGATCGGAAGGATTCTTTTCCCGGAGACTCACCTCTCGGCCTTGTCTCTTAATTCTTCCCTGATCTACTCTGATTAGTCGCTCAACCAGTCTCTCTCTCAGATCAGTATATACATTTTTCTCTGTATTTAAGCATCCCTTTTCAGTGGAATGGTTCTAAGTGTATGCATATAACTCATCATGACAGCGCAATGAATAACACAAAGTAAAAGATCAAGAATATCGCAAATAATGACAAAGAATGATAATGAAGAGGCTATTGCGACTTGAAAGAATTGCTATTTAGTTGTACTAAAAATTAACTGAGTATACAAAGAATTACTATTAACGCAATACAAAATTTTTGCATGTACAAAGAATCAAGTAATTAACTTGTATACATAGGAAAATAATGAAGGAAATTATCTTTTGTCTTTGATTCAGACGGGTGCACGATTAAAAATTAACACCATGCTTCTATTAACACAAATACATTTTTGCTGAGGACGGGCAACAACGCATGTATTCCCGCAACACACCCCTTAACTCAATGCATTTCTGGAGGACGGGCGCACGGAATTTCTACTAGCGCAACGCTACCTCAACATAGTGCGTTTTCGCTAAGGACGGGCTAACAATACATACGAGCACAACACACCCCTCAGCGCAATGCATTTGAGTTAGATGAACGCAAAGTGTATCTTGTTGGTACAAGATGCACCCATCATCGCAATGCATACCAGATGTTAATTGTTTTATTATTTTTTATATATTTTTGTTTATATATATTTTTTTTTCATCAACGCAAGTCACAATGACCTTACGATATTAATTTTCTTCTTATTACACAATCATTCACCAAGTTTTAAGAATAACACATTTATGACAGAAAAGTTAAAGATATTAAAGAGAGCACGAAAATAAACACATGATAATTAACTGAGGCATAAATTCATAAAGTCATAAAAACAAATTAGATGAAGCAATAAATGACAAAGTTCATAAAGCAATAAAGACAGGAATTAAGAAAGCATGTAAACATATAATTCAGAGATATGGACCGAAAGATAGTTTTCCATGATGAACGCAATCCACACCTCCGCAGGCGGTCCAGCTTGCCTACCCAATGCATCACCACATCGTTTTTATCCATGTATTGCTTGAGCAGGGGACTTCAGAATTGCTCGCAACCTTCCAAGTGTTCATTACATAGCTCGGATGCCAGCTGCCCTACTTGAATCTCCAAGTTTCTGATTGAAGATGTCTGCACCTGCATCACTGCATCGTTTCTATCCATGTATTGCTTGAGCAGGGACTTCAATGAATTACTAGATGTGTTAGAAGAGGATGGTTGATTGTTTCGGTTGTCTCTGTTGCCCTTGATTCTGGTTCTGGTGAAAAGGTGAGGGTTTTCCTCGATTCTCGGAGTTACTATTCTGATGGTTCTTGGCCCACCTTGGTTATGATTCCTCTCAACCGAAGTTAGGGTGATCCCTCAACCAAGATTATAACGTGTTGCTGTATGGATTGTTTGGATCAGCACATACTTACTGCAGGTTTGATGGCACATGTCCACCGCATGGCCTCCTCCACAATTAACGCAACTGATTGTAGCCACTTGTGCCGACGCATTGGATTGCGCTGATCCTTGGGAAGGGCACCTTGATTAAGCGCCATCGATTGGAGATAGAGGTCACTGCGGCCATCTGTGCAGCCAAAGTCGTCATTGTCT